>NC_041387.1:489333599-489358676 GCF_002162155.2 Triticum dicoccoides | reverse complement strand
GGGGGGGTCGAAAGTGTAGCTGCTAGCGCTGCATCCAATGGGCTTCGTCCGGGATCCAGGCCCAGTTAACCACTTTCCACCTTTTTTCTACGGGAGCAGCCACCCTCAGGACAACAACAATCGAATGGCTGGAAACAATCTGTACACGACATCTGACGGCCAAAGTTAGTGAGGGCGTGACAGAGCTGGAAAAGGACTCAGTTGGAGCAGCCACCCTCAGGACAGCAGCGATCAAACGGCTGGAAACAATCTGTACACGACATTCGACAGCCAAAGTTAGTGAGGGTGTGAGAGAGCTAGAAAAGGACTTAGTTTTACCGTCCTTAATGTGAGAAAACCGACTGCTAAACATGGGGTCAGTTTTTGAACAACTTAAAAATTATGAAAGTTGTTGAAAGGAATTTCAAATTTCTAAAATATTTACTAATTTTAAAAAAGTATTCACATATAAAAAAGTATACATTAAAAGAATGTTCATCTTTTTTAGATGTTCGTGCGCTTTAAAGATGCATTTAGTTAGCACATGTGTGCTACCTAGCAGTCCTGAGTGCGCACACAAAAAGGATAAGTTTTTATCTCGTTATTTTTATTTCCGCACAAAAAGGAAATATTTGGTTCCTCATTAGCGTGTGATCCCCAATTGTCATGAAACATATACGAAACTAGATGATTCCTCGCGCGTTGCTGCGGGAACATTTGCATATAACTCACTGTAAATATATTTTTTACCATGGAAAATTGAATCACTAAGGTTCACAACTTATTCCAATGAACGGAGCATGAGGAGTTAAATTTTAACTATCTCTTTAAGAGATGAACTCAACTATCATCTGCATGAATAGAAATTGGGTATTCATCAAAACAGTACAGTGATGGGACCAAGAAAAATTAAGTTGACCAACAGTGGGAAAACATAACCAAAATTGCTTTTATAATTGGTCTTTCCACGTGAAGCTACTTCATTTATTCTTTATTAATTTTACATCTGGATAACAGAAGATATGACACTTATATATACATCATTTACAGAGGAACATGATGTTAGCTCATCAACATATACTTCAAGAGGAGATGTCATAGTTGCAATAATTAGTCCAACTCAGCTGGCGACCTAAATGGGTAGATTTAAGTTAATGCAATATGCATCTGATCTTTGTTTGATATTGTGTTTCAATTCAGACTAAAATTCCTTTTTTACCTAGATCTAACTTCAGGCCCAAAAAAACAACCAATGGACCAAAGGCATGAGCAATTCTCCAATAGTATATAATTAGCATCACAGGAAAGGTTGCTAACTTACACCCAAAAAATATTAGATGTGAAGCTACATACTAAGTGCTAGTTAGTAAACACGAATTGCTTCCTGATAGTGAAACTGCAATATGGGACAAACTAAAAATATATGAGCGCTTGCTGGCCGTCAGCTATGGACTCCAAAAAGGCTGCTGCTAAATATATTATGATGCTAAAATTATTATGCCAGTGGTGTCAGGAGATATAAAGAGCAGACCGAGTCACCATTGTAAATTTTGGTTCTTCGTTACACTTTTTTCTGCACAATTATACTAAAGTTAAGGGATACATAAATATGGAGTTGATAATTTTATCCAAGATGCGAGAAATATGAACTCTTGGGAACCTATTGATTCCTAATCCTGCTGTGTGTATGACCACCATTGGTCGTATAATATTAGAATTTCATTGCAAAAGGAAATTTACAAATTTGTTCTCAAGATCGTGATCAGGACAGTTAACAGGTTTGGCAAATTGAAAACACACCAAGACAAATACAAATGTTGTACTGAAGATTTACGCAGTTCAAGCTATAGTAGCAAAAGGAAGAGGATAGGAGAATTTTTTTGAGGAACCGGCAGGAGCACTGCCTTTTCATATAAGAAGGAGAATAAAGTTTATGTACAAGAGTGTTCCGGTTTTCTGAGAGAAACCGGACAAAAACCCCTAGGAACTAATCAACCGATACCGGCTGCCACCTGTGCTCGGCCAAAGGCCAAAGTCCTTTGCTTGATGTCGTCGAAGGCAATAGCTGCTACCTCTAGGTGCGTGAGGCGAGTTCCATTGAAGCTGCGTCGATTTCGCTCCTTCCAGATGTTCCAGATGGTGTAAAGGAAGCGGCCGCTCCGCCTTCTTCCGTCGTCCTCGGGAAAATTGTTGGTGAACGAATCCCACCAGTCCAAAATCCCCATGGAAGGGGGAAACGTGGGCATGGCCCCAGAATCCTCTCCCGTCCACACCTGGACGTGAGACCAAACTGCAGCGGCAAACGGGCAGTCCTTACAGAGATGAGTGGCCGTCTCCGGTGCCCCAAGGCAAAGGGGGCAGCAAGGGTCGTGTGGCCAGCCACGAACGGCTAGCATGTCGGCCGTGAGGATTTTTCCTTGGAGCACAAGCCAGGCGAAGAACTTGCATTTTGGCCCAGCGTGTGCCTCCCAAATCTTGGCTGGGGAAAACCTGGGATAGGATGCAGAGAACTGGGACGCGTAGGCCGAAGCAGCAGAGTAAATACCATTAGGGGTCCACCGCCAAGTGATGGAGTCCTCCTGGTCCGGGTTCAACTCAACCTGAGAGATAGCTGATGCAAGGGCAATGAACTCCTGCAGATGGGTAGGCGATGAAAGACGGGCCACCGATCTGATCCAGTTCTCCTCCTGGAACTCCTTCATCACAGTTCTCCTCTTCCTGGTGGCAATTTTGTACAGCTTCGGGAAGGCCCGGGACAGGGGGCCCCGTCCTGTCCAGTCGTCATGCCAGAATAAGGATTTTCTCCCATTGCCCAAGGAGATGGTGGTAGAAGCCCTGAAGAGCGCCATATCCGTCTCATCGCAGGGCACCGCAGAGCCCACCCATTGGCGGCCAGGATCAGTCCACATAAGCCAAGGCCAGCGCAGACGGAGCGCCCGACCAAATCTCTCGAGGTCAGTGATTCCCAGGCCCCCCATGGGCTTAGGCCGGCAGACAGTATTCCAGTTGACCAGAGAATGTCCGCCAGACGTGTTATCCGAGTCTTCCCCACACCAGATGAAGTTACGAGTGATCTTACTAAGCTTCTGGATTGCCCAAGTGGGAAGCGAGAGCGCAGTGAGGTGATGATTTGCGATGGCGCACAATACGGACTTTGCAAGGGAGACCCTGCCCGGTCGCGCCAGGTTCTTCCCCTTCCATCCCGGCAACCAGCCCATTGCCTTGTCTAGAAGAGGTTGGAGGTCAACCCTTCTGAGCCGCCTGGTATGTAGTGGGAGACCTAGGTATCGGCCGGGGAACGAGGACAGCTTGGCCGGGAAGGCTGAGAGGATTGCCGGGAGATCGATGTCCTGACAGCGAATGGGGAACACCTCGGTCTTGCTGACATTTGTGACGAGGCCCGATGCATCCCCAAAACAGGCCAGGATCCTAGCGATGGCGTCGATCTCTTCTTTGACCGGGTTAGCGAATATGCCCGCATCGTCTGCATAGAGAGAAACCCTGCAGGAGGCCGTTCGCGCCCTGATGGGCTTGAGGATCCCGGCCTGGGAAGCCGCCCGAAACATAAGTTGCAGAGGATCGATGGCTAGAATGAAAAGCATAGGTGACACCGGGTCGCCCTGGCGAAGGCCTTTTCCATGTATGAATGGGGTTCCCAGCTCCCCATTTAACAGCACCCTAGAGGAAGATGAAGCGAGGGTCATGCAGATCCATTCCCGCCAGCGCTGCCCAAATCCCAACTGTTGCAGCACCTCCAGGAGGTAAGCCCAACCCACAGAGTTGAAAGCCTTGGAGATGTCGAGCTTGAGGAAAAGGCCTGGCGTTGAAGAGCGGTGCAATTCTTTGATCAAGTTTTGCACATGTAGGAAATTATCGTGGATGCACCGTTTCTGCACAAAGGCACTCTGGCACTTAGAAACCAGCGACGGAAGAAGAGGGGCTAGTCGGTTAGCCAACAGCTTGGAGAAGATAGGAGAATAATTATACCACGTTCTTCCATTTCTTTTGTTGGATGTTATTATTTTTATTATAAAAAGATTCTTCTTAGATGAGAAAGGGTGCAACGCAATGCATCTCTTGATCTTCACCACCACATTCATCTACTGCCTGACAACACAATTAAGAACACAGTAAATATTTCGTTACCTCCCAAAGAGCTGTTGCTAAGATCATTTCTTCAATAGTCATCCAAAAAATACAGAAGTTAACTGAGGAAGAAGTATATAGAAACAACTATGGTAAGCTACCGATTAGAACTGCAAAAACTCAATAGTCATGTTGTCTGTGAAATCTAAATAAATATGTAAATTTGCTAGCGCAGGGCCCAGGTTGCAACTCACACGAAGAAATGAGGCGTGTGCAGCTACTGCAGAGAGAAGACATAACACAAGTAAATAGGGGGATATAGCATGAGATAAATTAATACAATACAAACTGAGTCTTCAGGTTACTCTGGTGGGCTTCTCACTAGCTGGAACCTAATTTCTGTGAACATCATCAGTTGCGACTTTTACACATATGCAAGACGAACCTAGAATTAAACCAATATGTCATGATATGTTCTAAGGAATCAACCACGCAAGCAAAAACAATTCCTTTTGCATAGCAAACAGAGCTACCACATCGAACAATAGCCAAGGAGAAGCACTTATGACCTGTGTGATTTCTAATACCCAACCCTGATTAACATGGAAGCGGGACGGGTCAACTGAATGAGTATAAAATTTGAAATGAGGATGTGCGTACAGATAGAAACGACTTTCTCACTCGGTCTGATGTGTGCATAATCTTTTGACTTCAAAATGACCGCAACGCTACCCTCTCCCTTCCGTCGACGCAGCTGCTGCCATGCTAGCCAGCCTTCTCTTTTCCTCACTGCCGTCGCCACGCTCGTCGGTCTTCTCTCTCCCTTGCTTCCTTGGCCACGCTCCCCAGCCTTCTCTCTCCCTCACAACCACTAGATGCCATATCCTTTGCGTCTCTGCATCTCGAATCGGCCGAGCGCCGGCATGCGGAAGGAGTGTGATGGAAGGCGGAAGGGATAAGCACCCACCCGGTGGCTGTGCGCATCCAGCGGCGTCCGTTTCGATGTGGACTCGCGAGCGCGGGAGGAGACATCTCACACTGGTGGAAGATATATTAGACGATCTAAGAAGACGAAGCAGGGGAGGCTATAGTGGTTTGGAATTAAAGAATGTGAAGTGCAAGGGAAACAGGAAGCCACCGGGTCTAGGGCTACGTTGGTGCTAGAGCATTTCATGGAGGTGAGGAGCCCAGGAAGGTGGAGACAACAAAACGCAAGGGAATAGATTG
Organism: Triticum dicoccoides; assembly: GCF_002162155.2. Classification (NCBI taxonomy): domain Eukaryota; kingdom Viridiplantae; phylum Streptophyta; class Magnoliopsida; order Poales; family Poaceae; genus Triticum; species Triticum dicoccoides. Next base: position 489,353,384 of record NC_041387.1, on the reverse strand, counting down.
CGGGAGGTTGAAATCATGAGCTACAAATCTAGCCACACGTGATCAATCAAACGGATGAGAATTGGTTGATGCACCGTCCCTATATTGCTGACATGGTGTGGTGACATGGAAGCCTACATGTCAAGACAATTGGTGGTAGTGGGGTTGATGATGTGGATAGACTGCATGTCAAGAGAAATATGATAGTGGGTGTGAACTATTTAGGTATTATAGATTATAGATACCCCAGCTGTCGGGGGATGAACCCCAGGCAGGCAACGGAACCCGGATCTATTTAAAAAACAGCGGGGCCCGCATCGCCCCACAAACCGGCATGCGCCAGGCCGGGTCGCTCGACCCGGCAAGGCGCGCAACCCGGCCAAGACCCTCGACTCGGCAAGATACGTAGACCCGGCCACAGCGGCTGGCGCAAGGCAACTCAACCCGGCGCAACCTTGGCTTCCCTAGCAAGCCAAACCACTCATGGCGTCCACGGCAACCCAGCCACGAGTCAGCTCCCGTCCCATCCAGGCCGTACGATGGGACGAGACCTCGATCACTGATGACCAAGACTACAGTGTCCCCGCCCATACCCGTGGTCAGCCAGAGCGTGGCAACAGTGCCCCTTACCTACCCGCTGACCAGGGCTAGCACGGCAACAGTGTTCCCGCCCTCACCGCTGACGACAGCAAGCGGCGGACTGACGGAGAACACTGTGCGCGGCTCGACTCGGCCACGCCATGACAATCGACATGGTGGCGCACAGTCCCCCTAGGCATGCGGGGCCCGCACCTAGGGGAACCCGGCGAACCACAAGCCCCCAAGCAGGACCCAGCCCGGTAGCCCGGATGCCGACATTACGGACCCACTGACTCAAAATATTACCATTGTAACCCTGGGTGGGTTGATCTATAAAACCCCCCAGTGAGTCCACGCCTACAGAGAGAGGGGAGATATTCAACAGAGACATACGACACACACGGCATGCAAAGCCACACAAGATAGAGCAAGTAAGATAGGACTAGCCACTACATAGCAACACCAAGGAGAAGGAGCAGCCGGAGCCTTCGCCAGCCTCCTTCCTCCTCCAAACATCTCCAAGAGCGACATTGTACTATCAACCATCCAACTAAACTCGGCAGGACTAGGGGTGTTATCTCTCCGGAGAGCCCTGAACCTGGATATGTCCAACGCCCCACGCCCGCGCATATCAACCTCGCCTCCGAAGCCCACCAGCGCCCTCGAGCCTCCTCCTCTCTTTAGCCATCCATTGACATCTGCCGTGCGCCCACCATGACAGTTGGCGCCCACCGTGGGGCAGTTCGAGGAGCTGGCCGGAAGCATGCTTCGGACGGGGCCCCTCTCCTACTCCGACGAGTCCTTCACTATGGCGGATGACGTCATCGGCGTGCTCGCCGCCTCCTTCACCGCGCTGCGCATCTCCGACGCGCTCGCGGCCGACGAGTACCCTAGCGGGGTGCTCAGCTACTCCGACTTCCCGCTTTCTCTCAGCGGCGGATTCGCTGTCGGGGCGATGGACGCCCATGTAGAGGTCTTCGTCACCGGCGACGGCGCCTCTTCCTCGTCGAGCAAGCCGAGAAGAGCCGCCGAAGCCGCGGCCGCCACGGCACGGACGGAGCCGTCCGACCCGCTGCGCGCCGCGATGCAGAGCCTCCGCATCCCATCGGCACCGGCGTCGACGCCACCAACATCGCTGAAGCCCGAACCTAGCTTGAGGACAGGCGCCAGCAAATGCTGGACCTGTCCGAGACATTGGCCACCACCAGACGCCGCCTGGAAGCTGCTTAGATGGAGCACGCCGCCGCCCATGGATTCACGCCCGCCGCGGCCGAGCCAAGCTAGGCCGCCGATACTCGCGCCCGGGGAGGAGCGATCGGTCGGGCCTTCGGCGCCGGCCGGACCGTCTACGAGACCCCAGTTAAGAACATGCGCGCTGCAGAGGCAGCCGTGGTCGGCCTCGACCAACTCGCGGGCGAGGAGCTCAAGAAGTGCATCGGGCGAATGCGCGAGCTCCTCCGCGCCGCCAACACCCAGCAGGATCGCCTCAACCAGCTCGCCAAGCCAGCGGGGTCCGGCTCCGCCCGCCTTGGCGGACCCGGCGAACTCCTGCACACGGCCTCTTCGCCGCCCGGCGAGGTGCACTCCGGCCTAGGCCGGACCCGGCGCAACCCGGCCGGCACCGCTGCCAACGCTCTGGGCGACGAGCCCGCCCCAGAGACCCAGCGCGGACCCGGCCAGCCTGGCCGGCGTCTGGCTCCAGCCGACCCGGCCCCTCGGGGTCTGGCCGCCAGTCGACTCGGCCCGCGCGCCATCGACGACGCCGACGCACGCCATTGCCTCGATCAGCTTGCTCGTTCCATGGAGGTGGAGGAGAGCGGCGCTATCGGGCCGGCGTGCTTCGGCTCACGCATCCGGGAGGAGCCCTTCCCCAAGGGGTTCGTGCTTCCCCGCGACACCCCCAAGTACAATGGGACCGTGAAGCCAGAAGACTGGCTCACCGACTACACCACGGCTATTGGCATCACCGGTGCCAATCGTCGTCTTGCCGTGCGCTATGCACCGCTCATGCTCCAAGGATCGGCTCGCACATGGTTGAACAGCCTGCCGATGGGCAGCATCAAAGCATGGGTCGATTTCGAGGAAGCATTTGTCCACAACTTCACGGGGACGTACAAGCGACCCGGTCGCCCCAGTCAGCTCGCCATGTGCGTGCATGGGCCAACGGAGACCGGTCGCGAGTACCTTGCACGCTGGACCGAGGTCCGGAATAGCTGTGAGGGCGTCCATGAAGTCCAGGCGATCCAATACTTCGTCAGCGGGTGCCGAGACGGCACCCTCCTCAAGCACAAGCTTCTACGCTCCGAGCCGGCCACCATGGCCGTGCTCATGGAGACGGCGGACAAGTACGCCAACGCCGACTCCGCCATGAAGATCCAGGTGGCGTTGGACGAGGCCGGCAAGGCGAAGCCGGTCCTTCCACAGAACTCGGCCGGCGAAGGCAGCCGGCAGCAGCACCACCAGAACAACAAGCGCAAGGCCGAGCAGCCGGCGCAACGTCACGACAACCGGCTCGTCGCGGCCGCTGAGCCCTCGGCGGACCCGGCAGCGAAGCGCTGGCAGATCGGCAAGATGGCGTGGCAACCCGCCATGAGCTTTGAAGAGATGCTCGACGCCCCATGCAAGCACCACAGCGGCGCAAGACCCTCCACGCACACGCTTCGACAGTGCGCCATCACCAAGCGCATCATGAGGGGCGACGTCCCACCTCCTCCGGCTCCGGCTCCGGCTCCGGGCGCGGGGCAGCCGCCTCCGCCTCCACCGCCGCCTCCCGCCGGCGGCGCAATGCGGAACGACGCCTACCCGGACCAGAACGCGGCCTACGTCGTCTTCACCAGCCTCGGCATCGACAAGCGCAGCGAGCGCCTCCTCCGGCAGGAGGTGAATACCGTCGTCCCGGCCAAGACGGATTTCATGCACTGGTCGGAGCGCCCGATCACCTGGACCCGGGAGGGTCACCCGGCAGTCATTCCAAGTACGGGTGGATACACCCTCGTCCTCAACCCTACCATCATCGCGCGGCGCACCTGCAAGTTCTCCCGAGTCCTCATCGACGGCTGCAGCAGCATCAGCATCCTCTACCGCGACACGATGACCAAGCTCGGCCTCAAGGCCGAGGACCTGGAGCCGACCCAGACCATTTTCCACGGCATCGTACCCAGCCTCTCCTATTCACCCATTGGCCGGGTCCGGCTCGACGTCCTGTTCGGCGACAGCAACCACTTCCGACGCAAACCGATCTGGTTCGAGGTGGTGGACCTGTCCAGCACGTACCATGCGCTGCTGGGCCAGCCCGCGCTCGCGAAATTCATGGCGGTTCCCCACTATGCGTACCTGAAGATGAAGATGCCGGGTCCCAAGGGCCTCATTACCTTCGTCGGCGACTGCCGCAAGTCTTTGGAGTGCGCTCAAGACGGCGCCAAGCTGGCCGAGTCGCTGGTCATTGCCGAGGAGCAGCGCCAGCTCGACCGGGTCATCATCCTGGCCGGCGAGGCCTCCGACGCATCAATCCCGACCCTGGACTCGGCCGATGAGGCTGCCTTCAAGCCCTCCAAGGAAACCAAGAAAGTGAAGCTGAACCCAGAAGACCCCAGCTGCAGCAAGTACGTTGTCGTAGGCGCCCGCCTCGACAGCAAATAGGAAGGCGAGCTCGTCGCCTTCCTCCGTGAGAATCGGGATATCTTCGCATGTGTCACATCCCTAGCTTCTGGTATGCACTAGACTAGCCCTTCATGTGTGCATCATGTTTAAATTTCTCTTAAATTTGAAATGGGGATTGTTTCAAACCCTAGCATCAAAGGAATTCACTAGGTTCAACTAAAATAATTTCAGTAATCCAAATGGCTTCCAAAAATGTTCATCATTTCTGGAAAATGCTAGAAGCAATAACCAGAGGTGTTGCACATTTTTCCATGGCATAGTTGGGCTCTGGAATAAATCATATAGTATTTTCATTTGGGCATTTAAATGCTATTAAACATTTTAAATGCTCAAATAATCCCAAACTGAAATGTTTACTATAGCATATATTTCCAACAGTGGTCATGAGCAGTAGCATGATTTTTGGGATTGGTTTAGTATTTTTAATAAAGCCACCAAGCTGCAGGAAAATAGAAAACAGGAAATAAAAGAGAGAGAGATAGAGAGAGAAGGACTACCTGGCGCTTACCTACAACCCAGATGCCCACTACTGTGCGGCCCAGCCCACCAGGGGCATACCTGTCTTCAACCTCTGCCTACTGGCAGAGGCAAGCCGAGCACGGCACCCGCGCGTGCCAGCACGCAGCTGCCTGCCTGCCCCCTTCCGCGACGCTGCTGCGGATGCCACGACACCTCCTGGACCCTCCTCGCTCTCTCCCTCACCCTCACTTTCCCCCTGGATCCCTCTCTCTTCCCCACCGAGCGGAGCTCGTCGCCGCCGACGCCGTTTACCGCGGCCACAACCACCCCCTCTCCCCTCTGACGTGCCCATGAGCTCCGCCTCCGTCGTCTACGCCTCCTCGAAGACTCAGGCGACGCCGGATGCCCCGACGCGGCTTCCCCGACCTCTTCTTCAAGCTTCGGCCGCCGAGATCGCCAGCGACCGTGTGCCCTCCCTGACGCCTCCCCGAGTTCGTCGACCGCCCCGTTCAAACCTATGTGAGCTCCTGCCACTAACCCCTCTCTTCCTCGCGTTATTTGCACCATGTAGCCACCGATCCCACCGGAGCCGAGAGCTCGGTTCCGCCGGCCAAGTCGCCGCCGTGGCCACAGCCACCGCACTTTGTATCCGAGCACACCATCGTGCTCAGCACGTTCTCATGAGCCCGTAGCCACCCGCAGCGCCTCCTTCCGAGCTCTGTAGCGCCACCCCGAGAATGCCCGAGCTGCTACCGTCGCTAAACCTCGTCGCCGGCCACTTTTCCGGCCACCCCAGCTCACCCCGTTTGCACCGTTGGATGCGCGGGATCACCAGCATCTCGTAGATGCTCTCCGTCGTTGATTTGGGCGCCGGAGGAGCGAACCCGAGCCCATCCGCCGCACCTGTCATCGCCGACGTCGAGCCGCCGGCGTGTTAGCCCCAGTTGACCAGGGGTTTGACCTCTCCTGGCTCAATGACAGGTGGGGTCGCCCCGCTAACTAACCGAGATTAGGGTTAACTAAACCTAGTTTAGCTACTGACACGCGGGACCCACTGATCTGTTTGACCTGGGCTGCCCGTTGACTCGCTTACGTCATGCTGACGTAGTGCTGACGCAGTAAATCCTTTTCTGGATTTATTTTTATATAGGAAATTTCAGAAAATAGTCAAAACTTCTAAAATTCATATAAAATCAACCGTAACTCCAAATGAAATAATTTATATATAAAAAATGATCAGAAAAATCCAATCTATGCATCTGTATCATTTTCATGCATGATAGAACAACTTATGGCTGCTGTTTAGGACAAATCATATGAATGGCATTTAAATAATCACATGTGGAGTTTGAATTTGAACCTAGGGTTCAAACCAACTCCATTTAACTTGCTGCTAGTTGCATTAGCTCAAATCACATCATATTGCCATGTCACATTCATGCATCATATTGTCACATTGCATTGATTGTGTTCTTCCTTGTTTGCCGGTAATTGTTCCCTCTCGATAGACGTGTACCGGCGATGTGATCGATGACACCGATGAAGAACTATACTATCTTCGGAAGTGCCAGGCAAGCAAAACCCCCTTGTTCATTCCGATACAATCCCACTCTCTCGCTCCTGCTCTCTTTTACTGCATTAGGACAACAATGATACAACTGTTACATGCTGCGGTAGCTGAACCCCTTTCCTCTGCATGACCTATCATTGCCACAGTAAATAGATGAAACCCACTAGCATGAGTAGGAGTTGTTTGAGCCCTAATGTGCCTACTCATTCATGCTTGTTTGTGATGCCTGCTATTGCTTAGAGTTGAGTCAGGTCTGATTCATCGGGAATGAATCGGAGGTGTGTAAACATGTCCTACTGTTGAGAGCTAAGTGTGTGAACACGATTTGGTAAAGGTAGCGGTGAGAGGCCATGTAGGAGTACATGGTGGGTTGTCTCATTGCAGCCGTCCTCAGGAACTGAGTTCTGTGTTTGTGATCCATGAACATCTACTACCACACATTGGGTTCCGGTAACTCGGCCCCTCTCGACTTATTAATCAACCTGATCTCTGTCCAGGAGTTGCAACTAGTTTCTGGTGTTTGTAGGTAGTGTTAGTAGTCTACCAAGTGGCACCCGGTACAGGTGGGCTTGGGACAGACTAGGCACAGTGGCACGGTGTACCAAGTGGCACCCGGATGGTGGGCTTGGGAACCCTGCTCACATCGTTTGGGGCCGTGAGCGACACCCCGGCCGGATCTCCTTGCGGATGGAACCCGAATAGGCGATAAACCTGGACGAGAGACTTGTGTGGTTAGTCAGGTCGTGGCCGACTCCCTCGCCCGGCTTCCGCTTGAAGGTTGCCGAGGTACATGACGTGTACAGGGCGATAAGTGGCGAGAGCGTGTGTGAAGAAGTACACCCCTGCAGGGTTATCATTATCTATTCGAATAGCCGGATTCCTCGGATATGGAAACTTGGACCCCTTGCATAGTTCATAGACAAGTGAAAGTGGATACTCTAAAATACGCAAGATAAGTGTGAGTGCTATGGATGGCGTTCTCGCAGGGAGACGGGAGCGGATCCATAGTGGAGTATTGATATGGTGAATATGTGGACTCGTGTGCGCCACCTCAAAAGAGTTACTTGCAGTCGTAGTTCAGGATAGCCACCGAGTCAAAGCTGGCTTGCTGCAGTCAAACTCCACCATCCCCTTTGTTGAAAATGATACATATGTAGTTAGTTCTGATGTAAGTCTTGCTGGGTACATTTGTACTCACGTTTGCCTATTTTATGTTTTTGCAGAGAGACTTCAGTCTCGCTAGTAGTTCCGCTTGGACTTCGACGTTTAGCTTGTTACCTCAGCTACGATCTTGTGCCCTCGGCAGGATCTGGTAGATAGTCAGGCTTCTCAGCCTTTTTCATTTATAGTTGTCTGTACTCAGACATGTTGAGCTTCCGCTTGTGCTTTGACTTGTATGCTCTGAATGCTGGGTCGTGAGACCCATGTTTGCATATCTCGCTCCTCGGAGCCTATTGAATAAATACTTGAGTTGTAGAGTCATGTTGTGATGCCATGTTGTATTTGCACATATCGAGCATATTGTGTGTATGTTATTGAAATGCTTGGTATGTGTGGGATCTGACTATCTAGTTGTTTATCCTTAGTAGCCTCTCTTACCGGGAAATGTCTCCTAGTGTTTCCACTGAGCCATGGTAGCTTGCTACTGCTCCAGAACACTTAGGCTGGCCGGCATGTGTCCTTCTTCGTTCCTGTGTCTGTCCCTTCGGGGAAATGTCACGCGATGAATACCAGAGTCCTGTTAGCCCGCTACACCCCGGTTCACCGGAGTCCTGCTAGCCCAGTGCTACAGCCTGGATTCACTCGCTGATGACCGACACGTTTGATGCTGGGTCATGGATGCCTGTCCCTGTAAGTTTGTGCCACTTTGGGTTTACGACTAGCCGTGTCAGCCCGGGCTCCTTATCATATGGATGCTAGCGACACTATCATATATGTGTGCCAAAAGGCGCAAACGGTCCCGGGCAAAGGTAAGGCGACACCCGTGGGAATACCGTGCGTGAGGCCGCAAAGTGATATGAGGTGTTACACGCTAGATTGATGTGGCATTGAGTCGGGGTCCTGACAGCTTTGGTATCAGAGCTTGACTGCCTGTAGGATTACCAAGCCAAACTGGTCGAAGTTGAGTCTAGAAATTCTTTAGTTATATAAGGGAATTGATTGTGGGATGGAACGTAAGGCTCTTTTTACTCCTTTACCTTATGCCCTTCTGTTCTGAGTCATCTTATCTTTTCCTACGGGGTTAAGGAACTAGGCCTTCTCTTCTTTCTATCAGGAACACGTGTTACTAATCCATAGACTTATAAGTTTGTTGGATTTAAGTCTCAGTTCAGTTCCTACTACCTCTGTATGTTAACTGTTGATCCCGAAATCTTGATATTGTGCTTCTGAGTGGCTATGCCACCATTTTTGTAGCATGTCCCCAATCTTTTGAGCATTTACAGCCGTTATGTTGTCCGAGTCATCCCAGGTTTCTAAACAATCTGATGCATTTGCAAATCCTTTCCCTCTGGTTTTGATGTTCCTTCGGGCCAGGTTAATCACACTAATTGCTTTGTTGAGGTACTCCATTGCCTTGACATATATGTTGGAGCTATTATTATGACCCTAGATGTCTAGAGTATCACCTAGTAAGCTAGCCATGAATTGTGTTCCTAGTGTGATGATTCTGGCCTTTATTCTCGAAAGCATCCCGTGATGCCACTTAGTAGTAGGTATTCTACTCCTGGGTTTCTGAACCCGAGATTTCCCTCTTTACTTCATGTTGTTAGTGTTGCTCGTACCTTTAGGATATTAGTAACCTTTGTGATAGTCTTCGAGGTCCGTGGTATATCATTCTTCCAATACCATGAACCATTATGGCAGAAGTTCTTTGAACCAAAAGATCGCAACCAGAATGCTCTTGATGAGTCCTCCATTCATAGTTGTGAATCTACCAGTCCTTCCTCTTCAGCATGGGTTATCTGGAAGAAATATGCTGAATTTGTTCGGCATACTAATCCATGCAGCCACAACTCAGAAAAACATATGTTCCTTTGAGTTGTCCCTCTTTAGTTGTTTTCTAGCCCTCGTCTATCAATTGATAGTCAGGAGTAGTTATGCTTTCGTGTTCCTCGATGCCCACTACTCTTGTGGTCCGTCAAGTCATTCTATTCTGGAATGACTAGGAGAAACAAACTCCAGTACCTCATCCATATCTAGGATTGGGTCAAAGCAGTTGTATTCTGCACATAAAAATGCTAATCCAGCTTTTGTTCTGTTCTACCCTGGAGTATTACCCTCTTTATGTTAAGAAAGTCATAGGAATTGCACACCATCCTATGAACTCTTGACATAGTGATACTTCTCTCCATCATTATTCATTCCTCGGTTTCGTGTTGTCGCAACCGGAACGCCGACAGGTGAACTATGATGTGTGAAATCAACAATCCTAGCAACCCCGTTGCTTAGTATTAATGGGAAATAATTTCATCCTTAGCGTGTTGGTTATTGAATCATCATCCTAAGGTTGATCGTGCTATCTAGTCCTTATTTCTGGTGCACTCCTGATCAATGAGTTAGGATTATTCAATTCCTTGCTTATTTCACCATATCATCTTGCCCTGAAAAGCAAGATTGTTCTCGAGCTTAGTGACATATCGGCGGTTCGTGATTTTCCGTATATCTTCTCGGAAGTATTACCAGGTTGTCACCTGACCGCTATGTTGAGCTCGTGATCAAGTTGGTTTCTTGTAAACCACCCCTTCTCCAAGAATCCGTGTTGGATACCCCAGAGCTAGTTGGTTAAGCTAAACGACAACTTGGAGAGTTAGAAGATAAAAGCTTACCTAACCTAGTTCGTTTCAAAGGGATATCCTGGTGTTGGTGTGTTAGTTGAAGAAAGATCATATCTTCATCGATTAGTCCCTGTGATCAGTTGTTGGACCTATTATCTTATAAAAACTTTGATTTGATTATGGGCTATCGTCAAATCAAATCAGAACCAACGATATTCGTAATGTTGTCTTACTCGTGGTTGATCCCTCGAGCATACACCATTACATCTTTTGGTCTGACCAACACTATCACCGTGTTCACATGATGGCAGAAGTCCAGTGATATGGAAATTCCGATGAGTTGCTGTTGAGCCCATCAGCAGCATTTTGTCTCCCCCATGACACATGTTGAACATCAAGTTAGTGTTGGAAACTTTCGTAAGCAATGCCTTCGTGTTCCGTTCATGAAGCTTATGCTTGGATGAAAGAAGTGACTTTCTCTAATTCACGTGCACTTGGTGTAAGTTGCCGCCGTGAATTCGAGTAAGTCAATGTTGCTTCCTTTGGAATCATCCCAAATCAGTCATGCATACATGCGAAGTATTCTGTGGTTTGGAGACTTGCAACCTTCATTCCATATGTATCCCTAGCACACCAAGCCACTGATTGACTTGTTCAAGATAAAGGAGTCTGTTCTAAGGTGAAATCTTTGGACCTCCACGCGTGGAGACTTCGATATCCTCGATGATGGTTCCCAACCTTAACTCGGTAGTGTTTTATTATAAGACTACTACGTGGTCATGCTTGTCTGGGACAACGTGTTCACATGTTTGTAGCAGAACCATCTCGTGTTTTGGAGCTTGCTATCGTAGTTCTTTTCCCGAGAATCTCGCAACGTCATCTCGTCGATTTGTGTTGCAAACCTTCTTTTCTAGACTTGATGAGTCTGGAATATCCTGACGCCAACCAGATCTGAATCTCAGGCAGATATGATGGTTGGAACATTTCCCAAGAACTATAATAATGGTCTCACCGTAACCGGTAACGTGGATGTCGTGGCCAACACCTAGCCGGAAGGCCTATTATTGTAGTATCTTGGTTGAAGAAGTTGGTCACCTCCCCATAAGGATCTCGTAAAAACTTATTCCAGTAGTTGTTCCTTATGGATTTTTTGTGCTCCCGAAGTCCAACCTTTTACTTGATGTTCTAGATATCAAACCATATCTATGAATGGGTTATGCTAGCACATCAAGGAGAACATTAGAAGCGGAGTGCTAAATGTCTCTCGGTCGATCATCCAGATTTTGTTCCCTTGGCCCCGCTAAGGTGAAATCTGAGAAGGTTATCTTCCTTTCCATCTGCATCATCCATCGCTGTTCATCATGGTAGTACATTGTGTTGCCAGGATCCTTGACACGGATGTTGGTAAAACCTTGATGAATATGGAAATGCTCAATTTCTTGAGAGCACACTCAGTCACTAGGTTACATCCTCTTGGAATGTGCCTTCCATTTGCCGAATTGCCCTATAACCGTAGTTTCCTTTCCAAACTGAGTATTCCATTTCTTTGAATTCCTTCAAACGATCGTTTGTGAATTGCCATTAGCCTGGTATGAAGAGCTTCAATAATCCTTTTCGATAGAATTTCCTTCTGTCGTCGTCATGTTAGATGAAGATCTCGAAAGCAAAGATGTCAAGATCAATTTGGAGCAATGAATCAATATCAACGATGAGGGCAGTTGGATCATGAAGATCATGTTAGCTTGTGTCCCTCTGTCTTCTTACCTCACGTCTAGAATCTCGGGACGAGATTCTTGTTTAGTGGGGGCGAGTTGTCACATCCCTAGCTTCTGGTATGCACTAGACTAGCCCTTCATGTGTGCATCATGTTTAAATTTCTCTTAAATTTGAAATGGGGATTGTTTCAAACCCTAGCATCAAAGGAATTCACTAGGTTCAACTAAAATAATTTCAGTAATCCAAATGGCTTTCAAAAATGTTCATCATTTCTGGAAGATGCTAGAAGCAATAACCAGAGGTGTTGCACATTTTTCCATGGCATATTTGGGCTCTGGAATAAATCATATAGTATTTTCATTTGGGCATTTAAATGCTATTAAATATTTTAAATGCTCAAATAATCCCAAACTGAAATGTTTACTGTAGCATATATTTCCAACAGTGGTCATGAGCAGTAGCATGATTTTTGGGATTGGTTTAGTATTTTTAATAAAGCCACCAAGCTGCAGGAAAATAGAAAACAGGAAATAAAAGAGAGAGAGAGAGAGAGAGAGAACGACTACCTGGCGCTTACCTACAGCCCAGATGCCCACTACTGTGCAGCCCAGCCCACCAGGGGCATACCTGTCTTCAACCTCTGCCTACTGGCAGAGGCAAGCCGAGCACGGCACCCGCGCGTGCCGGCACGCAGCTGCCTGCCTGCCCCCTTCCGCGACGCCGCTGCGGACGCCACGACACCTCCCGGACCCTCCTCGCTCTATCCCTCACCCTCACTTTCCCCCTGGATCCCTCTCTCTTCCCCACCGAGCGGAGCTCGTCGCCGCCGACGCTGTTTACCGCGGCCACAACCACCCCCTCGCCCCTCTGACGTGCCCATGAGCTCCGCCTCCGTCGTCTATGCCTCCTCGAAGACTCACGCGACGCCGGACGCCCCGACGCGCGTTCCTCGACCTCTTCTTCAGGCTTCGGCCGCCGAGATCGCCGGCGACCGTATGCCCTCCCTGACGCCTCCCCGAGTTCGTCGACCGCCCCTTTCAAACCTCTGTGAGCTCCTGCCACTAACCCCTCTCTTCCCCGCGTTATTTGCACCATGTAGCCACCGATCCCACCGGAGCCGTGAGCTCGGTTCCGCCGGCCAAGTCGCCGCCGTGGCCACAGCCACCGTACTTTGTATCCGAGCACACCATCGTGCTCAGCACGTTCTCATGAGCCCGTAGCCACCCGCAGCGCCTCCTTTCGAGCTCTGTAGCGCCACCCCGAGAATGCCCGAGCTGCTACCGCTGCTAAACCTCGTCGCCGGCCACTTTTCCGGCCACCCCAGCTCACCCCGTTTGCACCGTTGGATGCGCGGGATCACCAGCAGCTCGTAGATGCTCTCCGTCGTCGATTTGGGCGCCGGAGGAGCGAACCCGAGCCCATCCGCCGCACCTGTCATCGCCGGCGTCGAGCCGCCGGCGTGTTAGCCCCAGTTGACCAGGGGTTTGACCTCTCCTGGCTCAATGACAGGTGGGGTCGCCCCGCTAACTAACCGAGATTAGGGTTAACTAAACCTAGTTTAGCTACTGACACGCGGGACCCACTGATCTGTTTGACCTAGGCTGCCCGTTGACTCGCTTACGTCATGCTGACGTAGTGCTGACGCAGTAAATCCTTTTCTGGATTTATTTTTATATAGGAAATTTCAGAAAATAGTCAAAACTTCTAAAATTCATATAAAATCAACCGTAACTCCAAATGAAATAATTTATATATGAAAAATGATCAGAAAAATCCAATCTATGCATCTGTATCATTTTCATGCATGATAGAACAACTTATGGCTGCTGTTTAGGACAAATCGTATGAATGGCATTTAAATAATCACATGTGGAGTTTGAATTTGAACCTAGGGTTCAAACCAACTCCATTTAACTTGCTGCTAGTTGCATTAGCTCAAATCACATCATATTGCCATGTCACATTCATGCATCATATTGTCACATTGCATTGATTGTGTTCTTCCTTGTTTGCCGGTAATTGTTCCCTCTCGATAGACGTGTACCGGCGATGTGATCGATGACACCGATGAAGAACTATACTATCTTCAGAAGTGCCAGGCAAGCAAAACCCCCATGTTCATTCCGATACAATCCCACTCTCTCGCTCCTGCTCTCTTTTACTGCATTAGGACAACAACGATACAACTGTTACATGCTGCGGTAGCTGAACCCCTTTCCTCTGCATGACCTGTCATTGCCACAGTAAATAGATGAAACCCACTAGCATGAGTAGCAGTTGTTTGAGCCCTGATGTGCCTACTCATTCATGCTTGTTTGTCATGCCTGCTATTGCTTAGAGTTGAGTCAGGTCTGATTCATCGGGAATGAATCGGAGGTGTGTAAACATGTCCTACTGTTGAGAGCTAAGTGTGTGAACACGATTTGGTAAAGGTAGCGGTGAGAGGCCATGTAGGAGTACATGGTGGGTTGTCTCATTGCAGCCGTCCTTAGGAACTGAGTTCTGTGTTTGTGATCCATGAACAGCTACTACCACACATTGGGTTCTGGTAACTCGGCCCCTCTCGAGTTATTAATCAACCTGATCTCTATCCAGGAGTTGCAACTAGTTTCTGGTGTTTGTAGGTAGTGTTAGTAGTCTACCAAGTGGCACCCGGTACAGGTGGGCTTGGGACAGACTAGGCACAGTGGCACGGTGTACCAAGTGGCCCCCGGATGGTGGGCTTGGGAACCCTGCTCACATCGTTTGGGGCCGTGAGCGACACCCCGGCCGGATCTCCTTGCGGATGGAACCCGAATAGGCGATAAACCTAGACGAGAGACTTGTGTGGTTAGTCAGGTCGTGGCCGACTCCCTCGCCCGGCTTCCGCTTGAAGGTTGCCGAGGTACATGACGTGTACAGGGTGATAAGTGGCGAGAGCGTGTGTGAAGAAGTACACCCCTGCAGGGTTATCATTATCTATTCGAATAGCCGGATTCCTCGGATATGGGAACTTGCACCCCTTGCATAGTTCATAGACAAGTGAAAGTGGATACTCTAAAATACGCAAGATAAGCGTGAGTGCTATGGATGGCGTTCTCGCAGGGAGATGGGAGCGGATCCATAGTGGAGTATTGATATGGTGAATATGTGGACTCGTGTGTGCCACCTCAAAAGAGTTACTTGCAGTCGTAGTTCAGGATAGCCACCGAGTCAATGCTGGCTTGCTGCAGTCAAACTCCACCATCCCCTTTGTTGAAAATGATACATATGTAGTTAGTTCTGATGTAAGTCTTGCTGGGTACATTTGTACTCACGTTTGCCTATTTTATGTTTTTGCAGAGAGACTTCAGTCTCGCTAGTAGTTCCGCTTGGACTTCGACGTTTAGCTTGTTACCTCAGCTACGATCTTGTGCCCTTGGCAGGATCTGGTAGATAGTCAGGCTTCTCAGCCTTTTCCATTAATAGTTGTCTGTACTCAGACATGTTGAGCTTCCGCTTGGGCTTTGACTTGTATGCTCTGAATGCTGGGTCGTGAGACCCATGTTTGTATATCTCGCTCCTCGGAGCCTATTGAATAAATACTTGAGTTGTAGAGTCATGTTGTGATGCCATGTTGTATTTGCACATATCGAGCATATTGTGTGTATGTTATTGAAATGCTTGGTATGTGTGGGATCTGACTATCTAGTTGTTTATCCTTAGTAGCCTCTCTTACCGGGAAATGTCTCCTAGTGTTTCCACTTAGCCATGGTAGCTTGCTACTGCTCCGGAACACTTAGGCTGGCCGGCATGTGTCCTTCTTCGTTCCTGTGTCTGTCCCTTCGGGGAAATGTCACGCGATGAATACCGGAGTCCTGTTAGCCCGCTACAGCCCGGTTCACCGGAGTCCTGCTAGCCCAGTGCTACAGCCTGGATTCACTCGCTGATGACCGACACTTTCGATGCTGGGTCATGGATGCATGTCCCTATAAGTTTGTGCCACTTTGGGTTTACGACTAGCCATGTCAGCCCGGGCTCCTTATCATATGGATGCTAGCGACACTATCATATACGTGTGCCAAAATGCGCAAACGATCCCGGGCAAAGGTAAGGCGACACCCGTGGGAATACCGTGCGTGAGGCCGCAAAGTGATATGAGGTGTTACATGCTAGATCGATGTAGCATTGAGTCGGGGTCCTGACAGCATGGACCCCCAAAGACATGCCGGGTATCCTGAGGAAGTACGCCGAGCACAAACTCCACGTCCGCAAGGATGCCAAGCCTATCCATCAACCCCTCCGACGATTTTCTGAAGAGAAGAGAAGAACCATTGTTGAAGAGGTCGCCAAGCTCTTGGCGGCCGGCTTCATAATGGAAGTGTTTCACCCCGAGCGGCTGGCCAACCCAGTCCTCGTCCTAAAGAAGAACAAGACCTGGCGCATGTGTATCGACTACACCAGCCTCAACAAGGCCTGTCCCAAGGATCCGTTTGCCCTCCCCCGAATCGACCAAGTCATCGACTCGACCGTCGGGTGCGAGCTGCTGTCCTTCCTAGACGCCTACTCCGGCTATCATCAGATCAAGCTGGACCCGGCCGATGCCCTAAAGACGTCCTTCATCACGCCCTTCGGAGCGTACTGCTACATCACCATGTCGTTTGGGTTGAAGAACGCCGGCGCCACCTTCCAACGCTGCATGCAAAAGTGCCTGCTACCGCAACTCGGCAAGAACATCCACGTGTACGTGGACGATATCGTGGTGAAGACCAAGCAGCACCTCACGCTCCTCGATGATCTGAAGAAAACATTCGCCAACCTCCGTGAATACAAGGTCAAGCTCAACCCGGAAAAGTGCGTCTTCGGCGTCCCAGCCAGAAAGCTGCTCAGTTTCTTCGTCTCGGAACGCGGCGTCGAGGCGAACCCGGAGAAGATCAAGGCCATCGAGCGCATGCGCAAGCCAACCCGGCTGCGCGATGTCCAGAAGTTCACAGGCTGCCTGGCCTCGGTCCGCCGGTTTCTAAGCCGGCTGGGCGAGAAGGCGCTGCCCCTGTACCAGCTAATGAAGAAAACAAGCCTGTTCAAGTGGAACGGCAAGGCGGACGAGGCCTTCCAAGATCTCAAGCACATGCTCTCCACCGCACCCGTCCTGGCCGCGCCGACCGACAAGGAGCCGCTGTTGCTCTACATAGCCGCGAACTCGCGGGCGGTCGGCACGGTGCTGGTGGTCGAGCGACCGGAGAAGGGCAAGATCCAGGCCGTCCAGCACCCGGTCTACTACCTGAGCGAAGTGCTCTCCACCTCCAAGCAGAACTACCCGCACTACCAGAAGATGTGTTATGGCGTGTACCTCACCGCCAAGAAGCTGAAGCAGTATTTTCAAGAACATGCCGTCACCGTCATCAGCACAGCGCCCATCGGAGAAATCATTGGGTGCCGGGACGCCTCCGGCCGGGTCGCCAAGTGGGCGATCCAGCTAGCCGGCCACACCATCCTCTACGATCCCCGCACCATGATCATGTCTTAGGCCCTGGCCGATTTCCTCGTCGACTGGACCGAGACCCAGTACGTGCCGCCGCCTCCCGACTCGACGCATTGGCGCATGCACTTCAACGGGTCCAAGATGCGACTCGGCTTAGGGGCCGGCATCGTACTATCATCTCCGAAGGGTGACCGACTCCGCTACGCGCTCCAGATCCACTTTGCCGCCTCCAACAACGTCGCCGAATACGAAGCCCTCGTGCACGGCCTCCGGCTTGCCAAGGAACTCGCAATCCGGCGCATCCTCTGCTACGGCGACTCGGACTTGGTGGTACAGCAGTGCTCCGATGAGTGGGACGCCCGCGACTCCAACATGGCAAGCTATCGCTTCCTCATCCAGAAGCTGTCCAGATCCTTTGATGGTTGCGAGTTCCTCCACGTCCCACACGCGGAGAACGAGGCAGCCGACACGCTCGCCAAGATCGCCTCGTCACGTCAAGCCATCCCGTCCGGCGTCTCCCTCGAGCAACTGCGCAAGCCGTCCATGAAGCCGTCATCAGACTCCGAATCCATCCACGTCCCAAAAGACCCGGCCGCGCCGCAAGCCGGCCCGAGGATTGCTCAACCCAGCCCGAGGACTGCTGAACCCGGCCCGGGGGCTGCTCAACCCAGCCCCAGGGCTGCTCAGCCCAACCCGGCCACCATCACCCTGGACCCGGCCGTCGCCGTCACCAACTTGGGGGCTGCTCAACCTGGCCCAGGAGCCACCAACTCGGAAACCACCCAGGTGGCCGTCTTCACCACCATCACGGCCCCATCTTGGGCCCTGCCGATATCAGAATGGCTGGAGAACGGTGTTCTCCCCATGGACGAGACCGAGGCTCGGCAAGTTTAGCGTCGGGCGTCCGCCTACAGCATCATCAACAACGAGCTCGTCAAACGCAGCTCTACCGGCGTGTTCCAGCGCTGCGTCGAGCAGGACCACGGCATTGACATCCTCCTCGACATTCACCAGGGCGAGTGCGGGCACCACGCCGCATCTCGATCCCTCGTGGCCAAGGCATTCCGCCACGGCTTCTACTGGCCAACGGCCCTCGAAGACGCCGAGTCGCTCGCCCTCAAGTGCGAAGGATGCTAGCGCTTCAGCAAACGTAGCCACCAGCCGACGTCAGCACTCCGCCCCATCCCGATCACCTGGCCCTTCGCGGTCTGGGGACTCGACATGGTGGGACCCTTCAAAACCGCTCGAGGCGGCATGACGCACTTGCTGGTGGCAGTGGACAAGTTCACCAAATGGATCGAGGCAAGACCAATCAAGAAATTGGACGGGCCAACAGCCGTCCGGTTCATCAAGGACATAGCGGTGCGCTACGGCATGCCGAACAGCATCATCACCGACGATGGCACCAACTTCGCCAAGGGCGCGCTCGAGCAATACTGCTCCGTCTCCGGCATCCGCCTCGACCTGGCCTCTGTGGAACATCCGCAGTCCAACGGGCAGGTCGAGCGGGCCAACGGACTCATCCTGTCCGGCATCAAGCCGTGACTCGTCGAGCCACTCATCCGCTCACCCGGTAGTTGGCTCGACGAGTTACCCGCGGTTCTCTAGAGTCTGCGCACAACACCAAACCGGTCTACCGGGTTCACCCCGTTCTTCCTCGTCTACGAATCCTAAGCCATCATCCTGACCGATGTCGAGTTCGACTCGCCGCGCGTCACGATGTACACCGAAGCAGAAGCAAGAGAAGCACACGAAGACGGCGTCGACCTGCTCGAAGAGGCGCGCCTTCTGGCACTTAGCCGCTCGGCTATCTACCAGCAAGGCCTGAGGCACTACCACAACAAGAAGATCAAGCCTCTCGCATTCCGCAAAGGCGACCTCGTCCTCCGACTCGTCCAAGAGCAGGTAGGCCAGCACAAGCTATCCTCTCCATGGGAAGGCCCATTCATCATGAGCAGGGCTTTGCGCGACCGCAATGCCTACTACCTCATCAACGCATGCAAATCGAAGAAGTGCAAGAGGGACACCGCCGACGAAGAAACGACCCGGCCGTGGAACGCGGAACTCCTTCGTCCGTTTCATAGTTAGCCGAACGAATGTATGTATCAACGCCTTTTTTAAGCATATGAAACTATGGGGTCCCCGAACGAGACTCGGGGGCTGCCTTTCGCCGACCAATTTATTGTGTCCATATTTCACACTACTTTACTACCGAACCCGGCTGCCGGCTCGACAAGCTCGACCCAGGGGCTCTGGGGCTGGCTGGCTTGATCATCACCCCGCCGCTTCACTTAGTGATTCCTGATAAGTTAGGATGCCGCGGCCCCCCACTTCACCCTAAAACCGCAGATCCAACTCTGGCTGACGGCGGGCAAGCACAACGGGCTAAAGCTCCCCTACGATTTTATACACTAAGTCAAAGCCGTCGGGTCGACCAACCCGGCCCGACGCTCGTCAACTAAGTTAGCCACACGACCGGCTGCTCACCAACCGGCCAAGCCAGATTGTCGCCAGCCGGCCCAGTGGGTGTTTCACTCGCGCTCAACGTTTTTAAGGACCCAACTCATGCGGCCGCCTCTCGAAGAGACGAACTCCTTGTCACGGAC
>NC_041387.1:489323781-489333346 GCF_002162155.2 Triticum dicoccoides | reverse complement strand
AAGCTTCAGAGAAGAGCAACACATGAAATAAGTTCGAAAAAAGCAGAAGGCAAAAAGCAAACAAACACTCACAACATTTACACATAAATGTTTCAAGCAAAGGCCCACGGCCCGAGTTCATTACACCCTAAAAACCCCCAGTGGGTGGGTAGACCTGCTACTTAACAGAATTTTCTACAAAAGATTCTCAGGCATTCCCAGCGCCCCATCGCGACATCGGCGGCTCCTCCCGGCCGGCCTCTGGGTCCAGCGAAGCACCGGTGTCCTCTTCGACCTCCGCGTCACCGTAGACGCCCGTCTCCTCCGAGCTGCCCTCCGAGTCGCGAAGAAGCAAGCCGTAGTCGTCGCCATCCTTGACCGCGCCATCTTCCGTCCGTTCCAGATGGAACTCGTCATGGAAGGGGAACTCGGCGATATAGCTCGCCCGGGAGGCGATCCGGCTGGCCTGCTCCTGTAGCAACTGCTCTAAGCCAGCGCGTTGACCCATCAGCGCATCCAGCTAAAGATCCGGATGCCAAGACAACGCGATCCAGAGCGCCATCTCAGCACCGGCCCGGGCGGCGAAAACGCGCCAGTCGCTAAGGCGATCCGGGCCCATTTCCAAACAGCGCACCAGACGCGAGAAGCTGCGCGGATGGACGGAATCCGGCCACAAGGCCGCCGTCATCGCGGTACCGGCTCGGGACAGCCGCTCCATCTACGTCCCCAAGGCCCGCAGTCGGGCCTCAGCAGCGGCAATGATCTCCGGGAAGGTCAAGGTCGTCAGCGGATCCGTCCCGGACCCAACAACGCCGGTCGGGTCGCGCTGATAGCAGACGGCTTCCTCCGCCAGCCGCTGCGTCTCCAGAAAGGCCCTTGTAGCCAAAGACGAAGCAAGTCAGTAGAGCAACAAAGAAGAAAGGGCCGGGTCCCGACCCGGCAAACAACAAAGAAGCAGCACTTACTGGAGAAAGACTCTTTCAGGTGCTGCGCCTCGAGCAACGTACCACGTCACACCCGCTCCAAGACACGGTCCCGCTCCCTGAGCGCCTTCTCCAGGTTGGCCGCCTTAGCAAGGGCCGCCTTCAGCTCAGCATCCTTGTCTTCGGCCGCCTTCTCGGCCGCCTCACGGCGGCGAGCCTTGGCCTAGCGGGCCTCCTCAGCCGTGGTGGCCTGCTGCCGTAGACGCTCCACCTCGGCCTGGAGCCGGCCCTTGTCGCCAGCCAGCTGGCCGCGCTGCTGGTCCGCCTCGACCAGGGCCCGCTGCGCCTCCACCTCCTCGGCGGCCTCCGCCTTAAGAAGCTCCACCTCGGCCTCGAGGTGGCTCTTGTGACCCGCTAGCTGCTTGTGCAGCCGGTTGGCCTCGTCAAGAGACCGCCGGGCCGCGGCCGCCTCCGCCCTCGCCTGCGCCGCCTCGACGCCGAGACGGCCAGAATCAGCAACAAGCCGGTCATAGTGATGACCAGCCCGGAACAGCCGGGTCCGCCAAGACAACACCTCGACTGCAAAGAAGAAGAACTCAGCAGAAAGAAAGAGTAAGACAAGGCCTAAGATTTGGCCCAATTTTTACACAGTTGGCCCGAATCTCAGGGGCTACACCCAGTGGGTGCGCTAGCGCGCCCCCACTAGAAGAAAAGAACACAACAAAGTACCTGCGGCGATGCGAAGCTCCTCCTCCTTGGCAGCAAGCTGCTCCTTGAGCTCCCGATGCTTGCCCAGGAGCCGGTTGAAGGCGGCAAACCGGAAGGCGTCAAGGTGCTGAAGAGAAGACCAAAGTCAACACAAGGCCAACGCTCCTAAGGTTCGACCCAACTACTACATAGTTCGCCCGAACCTCGGGGGCTACACCTAGTGGGTGTGCTGGCGCGCCCCCACAGATATAAAATCACAAGTAAACAAGAAGAAGAAGGACTTACCAGAACGGCGCGCTCCAGGTCACGCGTCCGCTCCGTCTCGGCCTGGGCGAAGGCCTCAAGGCGCGCTCCAGGTCACGCGTCCGCTCCGTCTCGGCCAGTCCCGTCAAGCGTGTGGCCTGTCAGGCCCCTCCGGCTTCCGGACACCACGTGGCGCCAGCGCAAAGCCCGAGGGATCGCCTCAAGATTCGCCGGACTCCTCGGTTCCTGCCACGGCCGGGATGCCGCGATCTGGTTTCCGAGAAAACCGGCACACAGTGGGTGTTGCCGGACCCGGCGTTCGCAGATTCTGCCTTGCTCAAGGGGGAAGCTGCGAAGGCCCACTCATCCGAAGATGGCGGACCTTCATAGCTTCGGGGAGTACTGTCGGGGGGATGAACCCCAGGCAAGCAACGAAACCCAGATCTATTTAAAAAAACAGCGGGGCCCGTATCGCCCCGCAAACCGGCGTGCGCCAGGCCGGGTCGCTCGACCGGCAAGGCGCGCAACCCGGCCAAGACCCTCGACTCGGCAAGATATGTAGACCCGGCCATAGCGGCTAGCGCAACGCAACTCAACCCGGCACAACCTTGGCTTCCCCAGCAAGCCAACCCACTCGTGGCGTCCACGGCAACCCAGCCACGAGTCAGCTCCCGTCCCATCTAGGCCGTACGATGGGACGAGACCTCGATCACTGATGACCAAGACTAAAGTGCCCCCGCCCATACCCGTGGTCAGCCAAAGCGTGGCAACAGTGCCCCTTACCTACCCGCTGACTAGGGCTGGCAGGACAACAGTGTTCCCGCCCTCACCGCTGATGACAGCAAGCGGCGGCCTGGCGGAGAACACTATGCGCGGCTCGACTCGGCCACGCCATGACAATCGACAAGACGGCGCATAGTCCCCCTAGGCACGAGGGGCCCGCACCTAGGGGAACCCGGCGAACCACAAGCCCCCAAGCGGGACCCAGCCCAGTACCCCGGACGCCGACATTACGAACCCACCGACTCGGCATATTACCATTGTAACCCTGGGTGGGTTGATCTATAAAACCCCCCAGGAGTCCACGCCTACAGAGAGAAAGGGGAGATATTCAACAGAGACATACGACACACACGGCATGCAAAGCCACACAAGATAGAGCAAGCAAGATAGGACTAGCCACTACATAGCAACACCAAGGAGAAGGAGCAGCCGGAGCCTTCGCCAGCCTCCTTCCTCCTCCAAACAGCTCCAAGAGCGACATTGTACTATCAACCATCCAACTAAACTCGGCAGGACTAGGGGTGTTATCTCTCCGGAGAGCCCCGAACCTGGATATGTCCGGCGTCCCGCGCCCACGCATACCAACCTCGCCTCTGAAGCCCACCAGCGCCCTCGAGCCTCCTCCTCTCTTTAGCCATCCCTTGGCATCTGTCGTGCGCCCACCACGACACCAGCCACACATGTGAATATGGGACATATAAAAAATCAGGAGAGCAACTAACTGAGGAGTACCTCTTGCGGGAGCCCCATAAGGGTCACTTTTGGTGGGCTGAAAGCGCGTCACTTGGCGTGCTCTTAGCCGCCACTACGTGTCGTTTGCTTGGCGCACCTTCAAGATTATTTTTTCTGTATGTGTTTTCGGGATTCAGATGTTGTTTTTTGGGGTTTTGCCCGGTTTTCCAAAGATTTTGGGTAAAATGAATAAAAACAAAAATTTATATCAAAAACATGTTTTTTTGTTCCGTTAGAGGCACGGATTCGCTTCTCACGGAGGCACGGATTTGCTTCCGCGAGAGGCACAATTGTGCCTCTCGGAAAGGGGGAAAACATGTTTTTTTCCATGAGAGGCACACGTTTTCTTCTTGTGGAAACACAAGTATGCTTCTGCGAGAGGCACCGCTGTGCCTCTCGGAAAAGAAAAGAAAAATCATGTTTTTCTTACTTCCGCGAGAAGCATAGCTATGCATCACGAAAAAGGGAAACAAATGTTGTTTTTGCTTCCACGAGACAGATAGATTTGCTTCTCCCGAAGGCACGTATTTGCTTTCACGAGACGCACGGTTTTTTTTGCCTGCTTAATTTTTTCTTTCAGTGTTTTCTAGAACTTTTTCGTCAAAAAGTTCGTCGAAACCTATTAAGATAACATGAGATCTAGTTTCGAAGATGTTGAACTGAGAAATCCAATGGTGAAAACGGTTTGAAATTCGGACCCACGGTTTAAGAGATAAAAGTTTTGAACAAACAACTCTATGAATAAAGGGGAAACACTCCGATTGCGATAAGTGGCGCACAACGCACACAGTGCGCCACTTGTCGCAACCTAGGAAAGTAGAAGTGACCTTTACAAAGGGTACCTCTTAACTAGTGATTTCGAAGACTCTGACATATGCATTTATTTGCGTTACAAAATTTTGAAAAAGTCATAACTTTTGAATCAATGGTTGGAATTGAGATCTCTTTTTACAGTTAGGTTTCTCATGATGGGCTATTTAAAACTAGATTCCATATTGGCATGTTTCAATGAACTTTTTTATTGATCAACTTTGATGCTAAGGATAAAACTTTGATGATACGGGAGACAACTTTAGTGTTACATGATGCAACTTCCTATTAGGCTGTCTACAATGACCATCTATAACCCCGTTGCTCTCATACGTTAGCTACCATGACTACCAGGTGGTGTAGCCTCACCTCTAAGTTGGCTACCACGACTAGCAAGTATTCTAACATTATCCTATACTAGCACAAATGCTGGTGTGTTGCAAGTTGCAACGGGAAACACTTTTGATACATTTTCATGGCAACAATAAAATGTTTTTGTAGCAGCAAAGACTATAAAGGAAAAGGCATGAATGGATTGTTTGTTTTACCTTCTCATTGTCTCATGATTGGCGTCCTTGCGTTGCATTCACGTACAACGATGTGATAACACATGCACCATTGCCTAAGATCCTGCCAGTGATCCACCTCAGCTCCGCCGTGAAGCAAGACCATCCACCCTCACCCAGATGGCCCCACAAAGTGGCACAGGTAAACTGTGCATATGAATTAAGTTTCAGTTTAATTGTAACTGTCGACAACTTACTAAACGCTGCTTGTCATAGACTCTTGAAGCTACCTGCATGACCGAGATAAACTTTAGAAGTAAACTTCCACCACGAAATGGCTTCGACAATCAATAAAAGATACAAAACAATAATCCAGAGGAAAAAATGATTTTCTAATCAAATGAAATTAGTATTAATTTTGTGACGTAGTTTGGCAGACCAATCAGAACAATGGATTAAGCACACCTGGAAAGAAGCACATAATTTCTAGGTATATAGACGAATCTGTAAGATTATGGAATTGCACGGTGTATTGATCAGGTACAATCGCACGTATATATGATGTACAACGGTGGACCACAACCTCGAATATACAAGGAACTAGGAGGTGGGCCCAATACACAATCTGCACATAACACATATACTCAACACCACCCCCCCCCTCGGCAGTCGAAGCGGCGCCATTGCTGACGCAAAGATTGGACCGGAACTCCACGAATGACATGGTAGGCAACCCCTTGGTCATGATATGATATCTGCAAATAGTTGGGAAGTAGGAATGTGTAGAACACGAATATGGTCAAGACCCACCTGATCCCGAACAAAATGAATATCTAACTCAATATGCTTGGTACAGCGATGATGAACCGGGTTGGCGGAGAGGTAGACGGCTGAGAGATTGTCGCAGTTGACCATCGTTGCCCTGTCGACAGAACATGAAAGCTCCTGGAGCAGCTGACGAAGCCAGGAGCACTCAACGACGACATTTGCCACAATGCGATACTCAACCTCAGCGCTGAAACGGGAGACTGTAGGCTGCCGCTTGGACGACCACGAGATAAGTGATGGTCCAAAGAAAACACAATAGCCCGCAGTGGAGCGACGGGTGTCGGGGCAGCCGGCCCAGTCAGCACTAGAGTATGAGGTAAGGACGGTGTCGGTGGAGGCACGCAATGTGATGCCGAGATCCATAGTGCCACAATGAACGTCCCGAGGTGCATGCATATGAAGGCACACCTGCTGAACTACGTACTAGAGCTCCAATCGAGTGAGGGTGAGGTACTGAAGAGCACCAATGATGGACCGGTAAAAGGCAACATCCGAAGAAGGAGAACCATCCATGGCAGAGAGCTTGTCCTTTGTGTCAACAGGTGGCGGCGGGCTTGCAATTAAGCATGCCAGCATAGTCGAGAAGCTCATGAGTTTACTTCCGCTGGTGAAGGAAGAAGCCATCCAGACACCGCACTGCCTCAACACCGAGGAAGTAGTGCAAAGGACCAAAGTCCTTGATGGCAAACTCAGCGCGAAGACGATCAGTGAGCTGACTGAGGAGGCCAGCCATACATGTCGTTAGGATGATGTCATCAACATAGAGGAGCAGATATGCAGTGTCAGATCCGTGGTACAAACAACATTGCATCAGAGCATGCAGAGCGAAACCCAAGCTAATGAAGAACACCACAATGCGCTGGTACCAGGCGCGAGGAGCCTGCTTGAGTGCATACAAGGACCATGAAAGCAGACACACGCGGTCGGTATGTGTCGGATCAATGAACCCCGTGGGCTGCTGACAGAAGACCTGCTCCTCGAGATGGCCATGAGGGAAGGCGTTGGAGACGTCTATCTGGTGCACCAGCCAGGAAGCAGAGACCGCAAGGTGTAGAATCGTGCGGCTCGTCTCGGGCTTAACCACCGGAGGAAAGGTGTCAGTGAAGTCGACGCCAACACATTGCCGGAAGCCACGAACAACCCAGAGCACTTTATAGCGGTCAAGGTTACCATCGGGGTGGAGATTGTGTTTGAAGACCCACTTGGAGACGATTGTCGGTGAAGAGTCCGTTCAACTTGGTCCAAACGGCAAGGGTGTCATCACCGTCTTGCAAGACCGTGTTAAACAGGCCCTGCGACATGGTGAGGAAGAACCACCGGATGAGCGTGGCGTCGATGGTGGACCACTAATGATGCACGGGCACGAGGCTGGAGTTGACGGAGCCGTCCATGTGGTCGAGGAGGTTGTACTCCCGGAACACGAGGGAGAAGTATGCCTTCCATGCGTAGTAGGAGGAGTCTGTCTGAGCAAGGTGGACCAAAACCCGCTCTGAGATGTTGAGGCTGCGGATGTCGGTGGCTGTGGGAGTCCTGGACTAGGGGGTCCTCGGGCGTCCGGTCTATTGATGTGGGCCGGACAGATGGGCCGTCAAGATACAAGACATAAGATTATCTCTTATGTCCGGTGGGGACTCCCATATGCGTGGATGGCAAGTATAGGTGTCTGGATATCTTACTCCTTTCTATAAAACCGACTTTGTACAACCCTAAGCCCGTCCGGTGTCTATATAAACCGGAGGGAGAGCGGAGGCTGGAGCACAACATAGCTAGGCTAGCTAATCTAGGATTAGCTGAATCGATCTCGAGGTAGATCAACTCTTTTAACCCCTATACCCTCAAATATAATCAAAAAGGAGTAGGGTTTTACCTCCATTAAGAGGGCCCGAACCTGGGTAAACATTGTATCCTTTATCCATAGTTACCATTGATCCTCAGGCGCACAACTTGGGCCCCCCTACCCGAGATCTGCCGGTTTTGACACCGACATTGGTGCTTCCATTGAGAGCTCCGATGTATCATCGACAGAAGGATCAATGGCTCTTCTCTTCATCAACAACGATGCTACGTCCAGGGAGAACTTTCTCCCTGGACGTGTCTTTGTGTTCGGAGGCTTCCTGCTTCGTGCCAACTTGATCGGCAGTCTCAAGTAGGTTGATCGTTATGCCCCTGGCCACCAGATCAGGTTTGGAAACCTAAACTATGTTGCTGATATCCGAGGAGACCTAGTCTTCGACAGGTTCGCAGCCTCGGCCACTACTCTGTGTCCCCGCTAAGGTGACTCTTCGGATCCCCTGTTAGATCCCGTCCAGGAGTCAACACCCATACCCACCTCCTACTTAGATCCAGGGCAGGTCTCATTGTCCGAAGACGGGAGCGCGAGCCCTGCCGGACTTGTCCCCCTTGTGGAACTCCCGACCGAAGACCCAGATGCAATCTTATACTTGGCTCTGGGCAGGCACTCTGAACTGCCGAGGTCTGCACTCACCGGGTCCGATCAGGCGTCCCATGTCGAACTCAGCCCAGTAGATCCGCAATTTCCGGTCCCACATCCGCTCTTAGATGAAGCATTGGGTTTGATGCAATCTCTCGCCATCATGGAGTCCTTACTTCCAAACTGTACCCAGCTTGGACTGGGGGCTGAGAGCGGGAATTCTATGCCCCGCCCACCACCCACTTAATAGCCACTTTCGAGGACTTAACCGACATGTTGGACTATGCATCCGAAGACATCGATGACATGGACGACGATGCCGACGCCGAACCAAGCCAAGTCCCACCCGTCACGGGGCATTCGACGACTACCTCAACCTACAATGTGTACATGGTGGACACTGGATAAAAAGAACGATGAGGATAACCCGAGCCCAGATGAGGACAAACCCGTCAATAAACCACCAAAGCGCCAACATCAACGGCGCCGCTCACGATCGCGTCGGGCGAAGGATAGCAATACCAACACCGGAGACAATGAGACTCCGGACGATGCCGAAGAGTCCTAGTTGTCACGCCCAATATGTGACCCTATCCAAAAGGGACTCGAAGGTCCCACCAAGGATAGACCCGCATATTGAAACGCTTATGCAAGGTGGATATCATTACATCAACATTACATAATAGATGGGGATACATGCAAGAGGCATACAATGCCACACGAATACAACATCATAATACATAAGAGCACCATCCGACTACGGATGAAACACAAACAGAAACTCAAACGACATCCACCCTGCTAGCCCAGGCTGCCGACCTGGAACCTATCCCCTGATCGAAGAAGAAGCAGAAGAAGAACTCAACGCAAGCAAGCATCCCTCTCGCGTCATGATCATCGCATAACCTGTACCTGCAACTGTTGTTGTAGTAATCTGTGAGCCACGAGGACTCAGCAATCCCATTACCATGGGTATCAAGACTAGCAAAGCTTAATGGGAAAGGAAGGGGTAAAGTGGTGAGGTTGCAGCAGCGACTAGGCATGATATGGTGGCTAACCAACGCAAATGAGAGCGAGAAGAGAAGCAAAGGAACGGTCGTGAAGCTAGAAATGATCAAGAGGTGATCCTGAACTCCTACTTACGTCAATCATAACACAGAAACCGTGTTCACTTCCCGGACTCCGCCGAAAAGAGACCATCATGGCTACACACGCGGTTGATGCGTTTTAATTCGGATCTGGTGTCAAGTTATCTACAACCGGACATTAACAAATCCCCATCTGCCACATAACCGCGGGCACGGCTCTCGAAAGTTTATACCCTACAGGGGTGTCCCAACTTAGCCCATGACAAGCTCTCGCGATCAACGAAGGAATAGACCTTCTCCCAGGAAGACCCGATCAGTCTCGGAATCCTGGTTTACAAGAAATTTTGAAAATGGTAAAACAAGACCAGCAAAGCCGCCCGATGCGCCGACAAATCCCTATAGGAGCTGCACATATCTCGTTCTGAGGGCACACCGGATGAGCAAGACGTCGGGTTGGCATAGACCCTGGTTGCCCAGGGGGCACCGGACATCGCTCGGTTCGGACCAGCACTTAGACAAGCACTAGCCCGGGGG
>NC_041387.1:489320645-489323624 GCF_002162155.2 Triticum dicoccoides | reverse complement strand
GACCCAAGGGAAGGGTATAGGTGGTGGTGAGGCAAACGGTAAAACCAAGGTTGGGCCTTGCTGGAGGAGTTTTATTCAAAGAGAACTGTTAGGGGGGGGGTCCCATAAATCACCCGACCGCGTTAGGAATGCAAAATCCGGGAACATAACACCGGTATGACGGAAACTAGGGCGGCAAGAGTGGAACAAAACATCAGGCATAAGGCCGAGCCTTCCACCCTTTACCAAATATATAGATGCATTAATAATATAAGAGATATTGTGATATCCCAACAAAACCCTGTCCACCATGGAGTAATCTTCAACTTCACCTGCAACTAGCAACGCTATAAGAGGGGCTGAGCAAAGTGGTAACATAGCCAAGCAACGGTTTGCTAGGAATGGTGTCAAAGGTTAGAGGTTCATGGCAATTTGGGAGGCTTGACGAGCAAATGATAGGTAACGCAGCATAGCGATAGAACGAAGCAACTAGCATAGCAATGATAGTAGTGAGATCCATGGTAGCGGTCATCTTGCCTGAAATCCCGCAAGGTAGAAGAACGAGTCCATGAAGAAGATGAAGCCACGAAGACGAACCACACGTAGACGAACGAATCCTCACGATCGCAACGAAACAGGAACTATCGAGAAGAAGCACATAACAAGGTAAACACACCACACATTAACAAGACATGATGCACAAAAAGCATGATGCATGACCAAGCTACATGAAGCTACTCATGGCAAGAGATGATGCAAACAAGAACAACACATCAAGGCAAGTTTAAATGAGGCCGGGAACAACATATAACAATTCCGGTAAGTCCTCATATGCATATTTCGAAATTGGTCCAGAACTGAATAAACCTTATGTTCAAGTTGTTAAACAGCAAGTTAAGATGCACCAAGATGATCTACACGAGATTCTAGTCAAGTTACATATAAAGTTCATTAGATTCGGAGCTACGGCCTAGAAGATATGAGCAAAACAAGTTAAACATGGCATTGATGCAAAATGCATACAAACATCAAGCAAACACCTCAAAACAAGGATGCAACATGATAATATGAAGCTACATGCAAAAACAAGCAAGTTTCATATAGAGCACACTCAAAACGGAGCAATGGTGTAACACATACACTCCATACAAGTCATAACAACAATCTGTCCATAACAGCAACTAGGCATATTGCAAGCATCAAAACAATAAGCTACAGCACCCCAACATAAGAACAAAAGGCATGGGCATGAAGTACTGGTAAAGCATAACAAGACATGAACACTGAGCTATCTCCAGAAATAACTAGAACATGCTCAAAAAGACATGGAAAGATTGCAAATAATAACAGTTTCAGACTTATCAGGAAATAACATCAGGTTGCAATGTTTAGAGCAAGAAAACAACATGTTACAGGAATTTATCATGGCAAACAAAGGCATGGCATGAATCTACTAATTGCATAGATCAAAAGATCCTTACTGACCATGAGCCAAAAAGGCATAGAAAATATGATGGCACCCATGTAAACATGGCAAGTTATATTACAGATTCATACATGGCAGGAACAAACAATAAGTAGGCATGTTGGTGAGCTTGAACCACTCACTACAGAGCAATACATGGCATGGCAAGGCAACCAACAGTAATAAGACATGCTTATGAATCTAAGAATTGCAAGAGCAAGGTCATAGGGTGCATGGAACACTAGCAAAACACATGGGAACAAGTGAACTTAATGTTAACAGGCTGACAGCAACATTATGAAGCAACTTTGGAGCAAGATATGAACAATCTACAACAAGCTATAAATGCAACCAGAGGCATGGATGGATAGGGCATAACATGTAGATCAAAACATGTTTATGGAACATCTCCAGATTATGCACGAAATGACTTGTAGAAGCATGTTAACATAGCAACAAAATATAACAGAATCTGTCTAGCAAAACAGTAACAGCAAGTGCCCTACTTAACAAGCTCGATTCACTCACCACAAGTCATTTAATTACAATATAAGCATATCATCATCAAGAAGACATGTTTATGTACCCAACCAAGGCAAGAACGAGTCCATAGCATGCAAGGATCAACTATAGCAACCTTGGCTAAATTGAATATCAAGTAAACAATCTGCCAGGAAACATTTTGAAGAAAAAGTAGAGCACCAAATGACATGCTACACTACTCCATAATTGTAAACAAGGGCATGAATGGATAAAAAATAACCATATGCTCAAAACACCCTTACTGAAGTATCTCAAAATATGCATGGATCTCTCTGTAGCATCAAGTTTACATGGCATCAAAATAACAGCAGAACAGGGACTAAAATCAGCAATATCACGAAGCCTAGTTTGCATGCTTGTGCTAGTCACCACATTGATCACAAAAATACATGGCATACACCCTTGGAAAGATGGCATGGCATATATCAAAACACATGTAGACATCAACCTCATAGGATGCACACATCAAACATGGCAAAAATAACAAATGAGCATGTTATAACAGTTTCAGCAGATTAACATCAACATGCACTCTTCCAACAGCATTTCGGGCATCAAGATGACCTCAAATGAAAATGATACAATGAGATGAAATGAAGCACTAGTAGATATGAACAATTTGACATATTACACGCATGAAACGGAACTACGGATGCAGAGATGCGGCATGATGAACATGGCATGATTATGCAAAAATCTCAGGGACTTAGGCGAATTTTGGAGGGGGGGAAAGTCAACCTCAAACGGATCTGGATCGGGATCCCGGCGGCACGGGAACCGAGGTTCGCCGGGGTGGGTCGCCGAAGACGAGGGGAACGACAGCCTGAGATTGGGGAGAAGTGGGATCCGGGGCGGCGGAGGATGGAGGAGGTCGCCGACGAGCAGGGCAGCGACCGGCGAGCGCGGGGCCGCGGCCAGCGGAGCTCGGGGCTCGGGTCGCCGGCGGCGAGGCGGACGGAGGCGGCGGCGAGGGGTCGGTGGTGGATGGCGCC
>NC_041387.1:489317430-489320236 GCF_002162155.2 Triticum dicoccoides | reverse complement strand
CGGGGCACCGCACCGGGCCGGGAGGGCCGCGGACGGGCTCGCGGGCCCGCGCAGTCGGCGGCGATGTGGGGCTGCGCGGCCCGGGCTGAGGTGGCGAGCGGCGATTGGCCCAGGAGGCGGCGGGGGTGACGTGGCAGCCAGGGAGTGGCTGGCGGCGGTTGTCCGGCCAGGGGCGGACATTGTCCGGCGGCGCGCGATGTGGAATTTAGGGTTAGGGGAAAGAGGAGACCCGGGATTAGAGGAGGGGTGCACATATTTATAGGTAGAGGGAGCTAGGAGAGTCCAAATGAGGTGCGGTTTTCGGCCACGCGATCGTGATCGAACGACCGAAAGCATGGATGGGAGTTTGCTGGGCTTTGGGCCACTTTGGAAGGGGTGTTGGGCTGCACACAAAAGAGGCTTTGCGGTT
This sequence comes from Triticum dicoccoides, assembly GCF_002162155.2. NCBI lineage: Eukaryota > Viridiplantae > Streptophyta > Magnoliopsida > Poales > Poaceae > Triticum > Triticum dicoccoides. Next base: position 489,319,827 of record NC_041387.1, on the reverse strand, counting down.
ACCCGGTTAACCGTTGGAGTATCAAACGAGATCCAAATGGCACGAAAGGCGGTCTACCGGTGGTATACCAAGGCTGCTTGGCAAACCTCAGTCCATTCCGAGAAAGCTTAACACCCGCACACGAAAGGAGACAAGAAGGGGACGCCGGATGACATAGGAGTGCCGGATTGCAAAACGGACAACGGGGAAAATGCTCGGATGCATGAGACGAACACGTATGCCAAATGAGAGGCACAAGATGACATGATATGAAATGCAGATGATGACATGGCAAAGTGCCACACGCAAGCAAATGACATGACAACGACGGCGAATAACTGGCAGACACCTGGCGCATCGAATCCGGGGCGTTACAACACTCCTCCACTAACAAGAGATCTCGTCCCGAGATCTTAGGACCGAGACGGAAGTGAAAAAGGGAAGAGGTGAAGCAAGAACTCAAGAGAAGGAGCAAAGAATTGAGATCACTCGAGAAGAAGAGAGGAACGACGAGAAGGTCGAGAATCGAAAGCTGACGGACACAGATAGACTATGAAACAACTCCTGTTAGAACGAGTTAGAAACGAATAAGACTGAAAGGATTTAGGCAGCACTCTGGCTGAAAATGGAAGGATTAGAACACGAGCTTGATAGGATGGAAAGACACTTGATGAAGACATAACACAAAACCTCCGGAAAGAATTGAAAGAGTTGAATGAAAAGAACGGATAAGAATATGACAACTTGTGCCACGAATGAAATTGAAAACATCTTTAGAAGTAAGGTTAGAATGGAGTTGTTGAGAAAATCAACAACGAAAGAATAAGCTTGTTGTGGACTTATGGAAAACATCTCGAAATTACGAGGTGATAACCGACCATAAACGGAAATGATTGGATAGCTGAGAAGAACGAAGAAATGCAAAACTCCACTTCAAAACAATACGGAGAATTAATTGCACTTCGAGACGCGAGAAGAAAAGATACTTGAATTTCTCCAACAAAATGTTGATGAACTCTTGAAGAATGAATTAAATCATGAAGAACCACCACGAAGAACTCCGGTAACAAAAAGATGATGAGATAGAATAATGGATGAAGAAAAATAAGATGAGCCTTGCGATGATTTAGATGGAGGTTCCGACGAGATGACCGAGGAAATTTGAACTCCGGAAAAGACAAGGTGAAAGCACTTGGAACTAGAATTTATTCTTCAAGAACAAACTCCAAAGAAAAGGATTAATCACTTGGATGAAATAAGAATAAGATTTATTGTATGCTTATCCTTCATCAAATTAAATTGATGACAAGCAATGGATTTTTCATACTACTTATTCTCCTTGAAAGGATTAAGAAGTGACATTATCGCAAACTTTGAGAAAGTCTTCATGAACCACCGGTAGGATTGGAAAGAACGAATGAATTGATATGATAATGAAGGAAAAGAATCTGAAAGAACCACCGTGAGAATTCAAAATGACTGACGAAAAAGGATGAATCACCGGGAAGAATTAGCAGAACAAATATGCTAGAGGGGATTTAGATGCAAAAGAACAAAGAGACAACGAGCTGATTAAAGAACACTTGAACGAAGCACCGGTATAATTAGATAACGATAGTTGAAATGTGAGGACGAAGAATTCTTCTGGAATGCTGGCCTCCGGTGAAAAGAAATGGAAAAACAACTCCTGACATACTCCGGATGGGTAAGAAAAGAATATCTGACAAATCGAATAATTTGAGAGGATAGCATGAAGCTAGAATCACGAAACTTCGAGAAAGAATGGACAAGATTTAGGGGAAAAACTCTTCTTAGGTCTTCAAATGCAGAGAAAGAAGAGGAGAAACACCACCATGAATTGTTGAGATACTCCGGGAGAATGAAAAGCGAAGAGGTTGAGGCAACCATGAAAATGATTTGAAAACGATCTTGGAAAGGCATCTGACTGATGAAATTCATACTTACGTCACACTTGAAAAGAATATGAGAATAAATCCGGGGAAATTAGAAGAGTCAGGTAAGATCCTGGGAAAATACCTGTGGGTTAGGGCCCACTAAAGAAAACACCGTTGAAAAGGATTGTTGAGCAGATAGAAGAAGCAGCAGAACAATTGGAATATTTGAATGAGGAGACAACCTCGAATTAATTCAAACACAGACAAATCTCTTGAGATGTCTTCAGCACTCCGGAACGATTAAATGGCGAGAGGTGAACGAGCAAGGGGAACACCTGATCCATGGAAAAGAATATGATCACCCGAAAAATTTGAATTGAGTGCACTGAAAAAAGAAAAGAGATGAGGAATGGCGAACGAGACGAGAATTCACTGGTTGAAATAATTGAGGGAAGATTGAATTGAATCCACATGAATGGAATTGATGGTCGAAAGAGACTCAGGCTCCGGGAAGAAGAGGGTG
>NC_041387.1:489312786-489317236 GCF_002162155.2 Triticum dicoccoides | reverse complement strand
AAGAAGAGGGTGGGAGGGCGGGAAAAACAAAGGCAACTTGGACGGGAGAACCGACGAATAACTTGAAGAGAAGACACCGGTTGAAATCATTGAGGAAAGAAACAAAGACTTCACACGAGTAGGATGGATACTCGATTACGGATTCAGGTTCCGAGAGGAAGAAGGGTGGGCGGGTGGGAAAAGAAAACAACTGAGGATTGAACTTGGCAAAGATGAAGAGGCTTGAGTCAACTTAACGAGAAATGCACGGGATGAAAAGAGCTCAGGACCAACGATCGGAAAACCAACTGCGTGAACCTAAAGAAAAATTTGAAGGGGAAGAGGAGTAATTCATAACACCTACATCAAGATTCCTTACCAGAGCGACGAAGGGGCAGAGGAGTAAAAGAATTCCTACTCTCCGATATAACTACACTCCGAAAACAGTTTCTTCTAGACTCGACATCGGCCAAACTACACAATCAATCAAGGGGGCTCCTAAGGTCGGTCGAGGCTCTGATACCAACTTGTCACGCCCAATATGAGACCCTATCCAAAAGGGACTCGAAGGTCCCACCAAGGATAAACCCGCATATTGAAACGCTTATGCAAGGTGGATATCATTACATCAACATTACATAATAGATGGGGATACATGCAAGAGGCATACAATGCCACACGAATACAACATCATAATACATAAGAGCACCATCCGACTACGGATGAAACACAAACATAAACTCAAATGACATCCACCCTGCTAGCCCAGGCTGCCGACCTGGAACCTATCCCCTGATCGAAGAAGAAGCAGAAGAAGAACTCAACACAAGCAAGCATCGCTCTCGCGTCATGATCATCGCATAACCTGTACCTCCAACTGTTGTTGTAGTAATCTGTGAGCCACGAGGACTCAGCAATCCCATTACCATGGGTATCAAGACTAGCAAAGCTTAATGGGAAAGGAAGGGGTAAAGTGGTGAGGTTGCAGCAGCGACTAAGCATGATATGGTGGCTAACCAACGCAAATGAGAGCGAGAAGAGAAGCAAAGGAATGGTCGTGAAGCTTGCAATGATCGAGAGGTGATCCTGAACTCCTACTTACGTCAATCATAACACAGAAACCGTGTTCACTTCCCGGACTCCGCCGAAAAGAGACCATCACGGCTACACACGTGGTTGATGCGTTTTAATTTGGATCTGGTGTCAAGTTATCTACAACCGGACATTAACAAATTCCCATCTGCCACATAACCGCGGGCACGGCTCTCGAAAGTTTATACCCTGCAGGGGTGTCCCAACTTAGCCCATGACAAGCTCTCGCGATCAACGAAGGAATAGACCTTCTCCCAGGAAGACCCAATCAGTCTCAGAATCCCGGTTTACAAGACATTTTGACAAATCCCGATGCGCCGACAAATCCCGATAGGAGCTGCACATATCTCGTTCTCAGGGCACACCGAATGAGCAAGACGTCGGGTTGGCATAGACCCTGGTTGCCCAGGGGGCGCCGGACATCGCTCGGTTCGGACCAGCACTTAGACAAGCACTAGCCCAGGGGGGCTAAAATAAAGATGACCCTTGGGTTGGCCGACCCAAGGGAAGGGTATAGGTGGTGGTGAGGCAAATGGTAAAACAAAGGTTGGGCCTTGCTGGAGGAGTTTTATTCAAAGCGAACTGTCAGGGGGGTCCCATAAATCACCCGACCGCGTTAGGAATGTAAAATCCGGGAACATAACACCGGTATGACGAAAACTAGGGCGGCAAGAGTGGAAGAAAACACTAGGCATAAGGCCGAGCCTTCCACCCTTTACCAAATATATAGATGCATTAATAATATAAGAGATATTGTGATATCCCAACAAAACCCTGTCCACCATGGAGTAATCTTCAACTTCACCTGCAACTAGCAACGCTATAAGAGGGGCTGAGCAAAGCGGTAACATAGCCAAGCAACGGTTTGCTAGGAATGGTGTCAAAGGTTAGAGGTTCATGGCAATTTGGGAGGCTTGACGAGCAAATGATAGGTAACGCAGCATAGCGATAGAACGAAGCAACTAGCATAGCAATGATAGTAGTGAGATCCAGGGTAGCGGTCATCTTGCCTGAAATCCCGCAAGGTATAAGAACGAGTCCATGAAGAAGATGAAGCCACGAAGACGAACCACACGTAGACGAACGAATCCTCACGATCGCAACGAAATAGGAACTATCGAGAAGAAGCACATAATAAGGTAAACACACCACACATGAACAAGACATGATGTACAACAAGCATGATGCATGACCAAGCTACATGAAGCTACTCATGGCAAGAGATGATGCAAACAAGAACAACACATCAAGGCAAGTTTAAATGAGGCCGGGAACAACATATAACAATTCCGGTAAGTCCTCATATGCATATTTCAAAATTGGTCCAGAACTGAATAAACCTTATGTTCAAGTTGTTAAACAGCAAGTTAAGATGCACCAAGATGATCTACACGAGATTCTAGTCAAGTTACATATAAAGTTCATTAGATTCGGAGCTACGGCCTAGAAGATATGAGCAAAACAAGTTAAACATGGCATTGATGCAAAATGCATACAAACATCAAGCAAACACCTCAAAACAAGGATGCAACATGATAATATGAAGCTACATGCAAAAACAAGCAAGTTTCATATAGAGCACACTCAAAACGGAGCAACGGTGTAACACATACACTCCATACAAGTCATAACAACAATCTGTCCATAACAGCAACTAGGCATATTGCAAGCATCAAAACAATAAGCTACAGCACCCCAACATAAGAGCAAAAGGCATGGGCATGAAGTACTGGTAAAGCATAACAAGACATGAACACTGAGCTATCTCCAGAAACAACTAGAACATGCTCAAAAAGACATGGAAAGATTGCAAATAATAACAGTTTCAGACTTATCAGGAAATAACATCAGGTTGCAATGTTTAGAGCAAGAAAACAACATGTTACAGGAATTTATCATGGCAAACAAAGGCATGGCAGGAATATACTAATTCCATAGATCAAAAGACCCTTACTGACCATGCGCCAAAAAGGCATAGAAAATATGATGGCACCCATGTAATCCTGGCAAGTTATATTACAGATTCATACATGGCAGGAACAAATAATAAGTAGGCATGTTGGTGAGCTTGAACCACTCACTACATAGCAATAAATGGCATGGGAAGGCAACCAACAGTAATAAGACATGTTTATGAAGCTAAGCATGGCAAGAGCAAGGTCATAGGGTGCATGGAACACTAGCAAAACACATGGGAACAAGTGAACTTAATGTTAACAGGCTGACAACAACATTATGAAGCAAATTTGGAGAAAGATATGAACAATCTATAGCAAGCTATAAATGCAATCAGAGGCATGGATGGATAGGCCATAACATGTAGATCAAAACATGTTTATGGAACATCTCCAGATTATGCACGAAATGACTTGCAGAAGCATGTTAACATAGCAACAAAATATAACAGAATCTGTCTAGCAAAACAGTAACAGCAAGTGCCCTACTTAACAAGCTCGATTCACTCACCACAAGTCATTGAATGACAAGATAAGCATATCATCATCAAGAAGACATGTTTATGTACCCAACCAAGGCAAGAACGAGTCCATAGCATGCAAGGATAAACTATAACAACCTTGGCTAAATTGAATAACAAGTAAACAATCAACCAGGAAACATTTTGAAGCAAAAGTAGAGCACCAAAATGACATGCTAGACTACTCCATAATTGCAAACAAGGGCATTAATGTATAGAAAATAACCATATGCTCAAAACACCCTTACTGAAGTATCTCAAAATATGCATGGATCTCTCTGTAGCATCAAGTTTACATGGCATCAAAATAACAGCAGAACAGGGACTAAAATCAGCAATATCACGAAGCCTAGTTTGCATGCTTGTGCTAGTCACCACATTGATCAAAAAAATACATGGCATACACCACTGGAAATATGGCATGGCATATATCAAAACACATGTAGACATCAACCTCATAGGATGCACACATCAAACATGGCAAAAATGACAAATGAGCATGTTATAACCGTTTCAGCAGATTAACATCAACATGCACTCTTCCAACAGCATTTCGGTCATCAAGATGACCTCAAATGAAAATGATTCAATGAGATGAAATGAATTACTCGTTGAGACGAACAATTTGACATATTACACGCACGAAACGGAGCTACGGATGCAGAGATGCGGCATGATGAACATGGCATGATTATGCAAAAATCTCAGGGACTGGCGAATTTTGGAGGGGGGAAAGTCAACCTCAAACGGATCTGGATCGGGATCCCGGCGGCACGGGAACCGAGGTTCGCCGGGGTGCGTCGCCGGAGACGAGGGGAACAGCGGCCTGAGATTGGGGAGAAGCGGGATCCGGGGCGGCGGAGGACGGAGGAGGTCGCCGACGAGCAGGGCGGCGACCGGCGA
>NC_041387.1:489279311-489312483 GCF_002162155.2 Triticum dicoccoides | reverse complement strand
CCGCACCGGGCCGGGAGGGCCGCGGACGGGCTCGCGGGCCCGCGCGGTCGGCGGCGATGTGGGGCTGCGCGGCCCGGGCTGAGGTGGCGAGCGGCGATTGTCCCAGGAGGCGGCGGGGATGACGTGGCAGCCCGGGAGTGGCTGGCGGCGGTTGTCCGGCCAGGGGCGGACATTGTTCGGCGGCGCGCGATGTGGAATTTAGGGTTAGGGGAAAGAGGAGACCCGGGATTAGAGGAGGGGTGCACATATTTATAGGTAGAGGGAGCTAGGAGAGTCCAAATGAGGTGCGGTTTTCGGCCACGCGATCGTGATCGAACGACCGAGTGCATGGAGGGGAGTTTGCTGGGCTTTGGGCCACTTTGGAAGGGGTGTTGGGCTGCACACAAAAGAGGCTTTGCGGTTACCCTGTTAACCGTTGGAGTATCAAACGAGCTCCAAATGGCACAAAACTTGACAGGCGGTCTACCGGTGGTATACCAAGGCCGCTTGGCAAACCTCGGTCCATTCCGAGAAAGCTTGACACCCGCACACGAAAGGAGACAAGAAGGGGACGCCGGATGACATAGGAGTGCCGGATCGCAAAACAGACAACGGGGAAAATGCTCGGATGCATGAGACGAACACGTATGCCAAATGAGAGGCACAAGATGACATGATATGAAATGCAGATGATGACATGGCAAAGTGACACACGCAAGCAAATGACATGACAACGACGGCGAATAACTGGCAGACACCTGGCGCATCGAATCTGAGGCGTTACACGAGTACCCCATCGAGGCCACATCCGAACTGGACAAAAGGGAAGAGGGTGAATATAGCCCTGGGCACGCTGACAACGAAGATGCGGAGGATAGCAACTATATGCCAGAATGCGAAGAGGAGGCTAGCCTCGGTGACGAAGAATTCATTGTCCCAGAGGAACCCCTCGACCAAGAAGGCTTTAAGCGACAACTCATTGCTATAGCCCGGAGCTTGAAGAAGAAGCAGCAACAGCTCAAAGCAGAACAAGATACGCTTAATGAAAAGTGGACTAAGGTCCTGGCCACTAAGGAATACAGCCAAGAGTGACCTATCAAAAGTTACCCTAAGCGCAAGCTGCTGCCTCATTTCAACTACGAAGCCTTGTGCCAATACCGTCGAAATACAATCAGGCAGATCAACCAGACCGACCACCACATGGACAGGACAAAGTGGCATATCAAGTTGAACACCAACCCGCACCCCCTCGCCGAAGAGGTAGGGAGACGGCAGCCATGGGATACATGTACGACTTGCAACACGACTTAGCAAATAAAGCTGGTCAGACTAGATCAATCTATGGATCAAGGGGTCGTGCCCCGGCGCGAGACAATGGCTATGAAGCCCGGCGTGACGACCGTTACTATGTTCGGGATCATAACCGAACTCAGATGTCAGCCAATCTCCGCCACGACATTGCGCTATACAGAGGGGCCGCACACCCCCTATGCTTCACCGATGAGGTCATGGAACATCAATTTCTGGAAGGGTTTAAGCCAGTAAACATCGAACAGTACGATGGAACGACAGATCCGGCCGTCTGGATTGAAGATTTTCTTCTCCACATTCACATGGCTCGAGGAGATGATCTCCACGCCATTAAATATCTTCCTCTAAAGCTGAAAGGACCAGCACGACACTGGCTAAACAACCTCCCAGAAAACTCCATTGGAACCTGGGAAGACATGGAAGATGCTTTTCGGGCTAACTTTCAGGGCACTTATTGTAACGCCTCGAGACCGACGCTTCAGAAGACTTCCATATTTTCGTGATCACCATGTGTTTCATTTGTGCTTGCTCTTTTATTTTTGCATTGCATCATATCATCATGCCATCATGTCATTAATCTTTGCATCTCAACTCAACTAATAAATTGCATAGATGGTTGATCTATTTAAATCGTGGGAAGGGTGACTTATCTTTATAGCATATCCTCCCAATATTAGGGAGCCATATTTAAATATTTCATTAATTTGGAATTCACCATAACACACTTGCAAAATATCCCAATGCCTTTGTTATCTTAATTCTTGGTCTCCAACCTTGCCATATATTCTTTCATCATATTCCGGAGCTCCACCAAAAATCCGACATCTTTGGACCTTCCTTTTATCAAGTACTAGTTCAAACCCATTTGAATGAAATTCAAATGAGTTTGAATTTACATCTGTCAATCATGGCTTTTTCTATTTTCTAGGAACAAGCATATTTTTGTGAGTCCGGGAAAATAATCCCCATGCCCAAACTCTTGCTCTAACCTTTTCTTTTCTTCCCTTTTTATTTCTTTTTCTCTGTTATAAGAGAAGAGAGGGGAGAGGAGCCAGCCCAGCCGGCCTCTTGGGACTGACCAACCAGACCGGCCCGTTCCACAGGCCCAGCAGCCCCCCTGCCTATCTAACCCTAGCCCTGAACCCCCTCCTCTCGATCTCTCCCTCTGGCTGCCACCTCCTGCTCGATCCCCTCTCCCTTCCCTCGATCACTCACCTCCCTCTCCTCCCTCGCGCCGCCTCCATGCTCAGGAGAGGAGCTCCTGTGCCGATCCATGGCCTCTCCCTTCCCTTGTTGCCGTTTCTCTCCAGTTCCGCCTCTCCCGCGCCCCAACGACCCCCCTGCAGCGACCTTGGCCGTCGCCGGCAAGCCCTCTGCGACCTCCTTCGGCCCCCCTCCATCAGCTCCTCCGCCCATGCTGCCGTTCGCCCGTTCCCGGCTGGATCCCGCCGACAGGGCCCCGTCGCCACCTCCGGCGCGCCAAGCTACCCGCCTCTGCCTCCTGTAGCCTCTCCTTGATCGGGAGAGGAGCTCCCGATCCTTGTACCGCTTGTCCCCGTCGTTTTGGCCGGAGCTCGCCGGGGCCCTAGCACCGGTTGCCGTCGTCTTCACCCTGCTCACCAGCCGCCCCTGCTTCCTGTCGCGCCTCCCCCGCCTTGGATTCGGCCGCCTCTGCCCGGTCCTTGTTGCCCCGCCAAGTCCAGCTACGCCCTGCTCTGCATCGCGGTACCCTCTCCCCTGCGCTCGCTGCATCGAGCAAGGCTCGATCCGGTCGTGCGCGTTGACCTCCTGCTGCCCTTGCCCCATTCATCGTGTCCTTTTGAACGCTATCAACCGAGGCCTTCGGTGTTGTTCTGGATCTTGCCATGACCCTCTTGGATTTCTGCAAGTAGCATGAGGACCGAGGACTCGGAGCAATCGGTTCGTCAAATTTCTCGGAGACCACATGGACGCCAGGTACCACGACGAACCGTGAAGTTCCACAAGATACAAAGTACCTCTACCAACGGCCTCGAACATCTACGAAACATGTACAACTACGTCCACTACGACCGTCGCAAGAACGATTACTTCCACTATGGCCCGTGTACCACTACTTCCTCGACGAACTCATTCCGCCCCGAAAATGCACGCTTCGAAGGTATAACACCGAGACGACGCTCATGAACGAATGCATGTTGTATGAGATAAACCGTATGTTTGCATCGTGCCCGTTTGTTTCGTGCACGTTCCTCCTCGTTTGCCATGCCGTCGACCCATGGGAACCCGATAACTGGAAGCACCCCACCATCTTGCATGACTCGCTCACGTCACACTTCCTTTTGCACCGGTATCTCCATGGGCTACCGGAATCGATATGTTGCCATGGCATCATTTTTGAATTCGTTGCCGTGGCACCCTTTCTTTCCACCACGGTGACAAATGCTTCATAACATGCTCATGTCAACATTTTCATAAAAATTGCATAAAACTTGCATATGTCATCCGCATCATGATAACAACATTTAAATGCTTAAAATTGTTGTTGCATTAAATTGCTAATTTGGATATGAGGATTTTCCGGAAGTGTGGTTTGTTGTTCCGGCCTCATTTAAACTTGCCTAGATAGGTAGTTTCCATATGCTTCACCTCTTGCCATGTTTAACAACATTTAATATTGTTTGGTAGCTTAAATGAGATTAAACTAAATATGTCAATGTGGTGTTTTGTCAATATGCAACTCGTTGCATATTGAGCTCCACTTAACTTGTAGTATTGTTTGTTGTACTTTGCCATGCCATGCCTCATTAAACCTGACATGCATCATACTTGATTGTGCATCATGCCATGATTATGCTCGTGTGTTTACCATGTTTTTTTCTTATTTCCGGTTTGCTTCTCTCGGTAGCTTCAGTTTCGTTCCGGAGTTGTGAGGATTCGTTCGACTGCGTCCGTTTGTCTTCTTCTTGGACTCGTTCTTCTTCCTTGTGGGATTTCAGGCAAGATGACCGCTACCCTGGATCTCATTACTATCATTCCTATGCTAGTTGCTTCGTTCTATCGCTTTGCTGCGCTACCTATCATTTGCTCTTCAAGCCTCCCAAATTGCCATGTCAGCCTCTAACCTTTTTACCCTTCCTAGAAAACCGTTGCTTGGCTATGTTACCGCTTTGCTCAGCCCCTCTTACAGCGTTGTTACTTGCAGGTGAAGTTGAAGATTGCTCCATGGTGGATAGGATTATGTTGGGATATCACAATATCTCTTATTTAATTAATGCATCTATATACTTGATAAAGGGTGGAAGACTCGGCCTTATGCCTGGTGTTTTGTTCCACTCTTGCCGCCCTAGTTTCCGTCATACCGATGTTATGTTCCTTGATTTTGCGTTCCTTACGCGGTTGGGTGATTTATGGGACCCCCTTGACAGTTCGCTTTGAATAAAACTCTAGCAAGGCCCAACCTTGGTTTTACCATGTGCCTCACCTAGCCCTTTTTTACCTTGGCTTTCAGGAGCCCGAGGGTCATCTTTATTTAACCCCCCCGGGCCAGTGCTCCTTCGAGTGTTGGTACGAACTGAGCTGCCTGTGGGGCCATCTCGGGGAAACTCGAAGTCTGGTTTTACTAGTAGCTAGTCTCATCCGGTGTTGCCCTGAGAACGAGATATGTGCAGCTCCTATCGGGATTTGTCGGCACATTGGGCGGCTTTGCTGGTCTTGTTTTACCATTGTCGAAAAGTCTTGTAAACTGGGATTCCGAGACTGATCGGGTCTTCCTGGGAGAAGGAATATCCTTCGTTGACCGTGAGAGCTTGTGATGGGCTAAGTTGGGACACCCCTGCAGGGTATAAACTTTCTAGAGCCGTGCCCGCGGTTATGTGGCAGATGGGAATTTGTTAATGTCCGGTTGTAGATAACTTGACACCATATCCGAATTAAAACGCATCAACCGTGTGTGTAGCCGTGATGATATGTTTTCGGCGGAGTCCAATAAGTGAACACGGTTTTGGGTTATGTTTGACGTAAGTAGGAGTTCAGGATCACCTCTTGATCATTGCTAGCTTCACGACCGGTCCGTTTGCTCTCTTCTCGCTCTTATTTGCGTATGATAGCCACCATACTTGCTTAGTCGCTGCTGCAACCTCACCACTTTACCCCTTCCTTTCCCATTAAGCTTTGCTAGTCTTGATACCCATGGTAATGGGATTGCTGAGTCCTCGTGGCTCACAGATTAGTACAACAACAGTTGCAGGTACAGGTTTTGCGATGATCATGACGCGAGAGCGATGTTTGCTTGTTTTGGAGTTCTTCTTCTGCTCATTCTTCGATCAGGGGATAGGTTCCTGGTCGGCAGCCTGGGCTAGCAGGGTGGATGTCGTTTGAGTTTCTGTTTGTGTTTCATCCGTAGTCGGATGGTGCTCTTATGTAAGATGATGTTGTATTCATGTGGCATTGTATGCCTTTTGTTTGTATTCACATCTATTATGCAATGTTGATGTAATGATATCGACCTTGCAAAAGCGTATCAATATGCGGTTCTATCCTTGGTGGGACCTTCGAGTCTCTTTAGGATAGTATCGCATATTGGGCGTGACACTTATGTCCGGCGACTGGATGCTGACGTCTTGAGTCACATAATTCAGCAGCAAGGCGAATCAGCTCGCAAGCTTTGGAATCGGTTGTTAACTAAAAAGAACCAGATCATAGACTGTCCAGACGCCGAAGCCTTAGCGGCCTTTAAGCATAGCATCCGTGACGAATGGCTCGCCCGACACCTTGGGCAGGAGAAGCCGAAGACCATGGCAGCCTTAACGACACTTATGACCCGCTTCTGTGCGGGCGAAGATATCTGGTTGGCTCATAGAAGAAAGAACTCAAGTGACCCCGGCACCTCCGAGGTGCAGTACGGTAATGGTAAACCTCATCACAATAAAAACAAACATCAGAACAACAACGACAACGCAGACGATACGACAGTCAATGCCGAATTTAGTGGCCCTAAGTCTGGTCAGCAGAAGAAACCTTTCAAAGGCAACAAAGATAGGCCATCCAGCTTAGATAAAATCCTCGAGAGGCCCTGTCAGATTCATGGCACACCCGATAAGCCTACAAACCACACCAACAGGAATTGTTGGGTTTTCAAACATGCCGGTAAGATAAATACCGAACACAAGGGAAAAGGGCCGCCAAGCAAAGATGATGACGAGCCCTGTCAGCCGAACACCGGGGGTCAAAAGCAGTTTTCCCCCGAGGTGAAGACAGTGAACAGGATATATGTCACTCATATCCGCAAAAGGGAGCGCAAATGCGCACTACGGGACGTCTAAGCTGTCGAGCCTGTCGCCCCCAAATTTAACCTATGGCCAGCCTAACCGATCACCTTTGGTCGCAGAGATCACCCAACTAGTATCCGTCATGGGGGTTCCGCCGCCCTAGTTCATTACCCAATCATTGATGGATACCACCTCACTAGAGTCCTTATGGACGGAGGAAGCTGTCTCGACTTGATCTATCAAGATACTGTCCATAAGATGGGGATCGACCCATCATGAATCAAGCCTGGTAACACTACCTTTAAAGGTGTGATACCAGGAGTGGAGGCCCGTTGTACGTGGTCAATTAGGCTGGAGGTAGTATTTGTCTCCCCAGATAACTTTCGCAGCAAAGAGTTAATCTTCGACATCGTCCCCTTCCGAAGTGGCTACCATGCACTGCTAGGACGAACTGCTTTCGACCGCTTCAATGCAGTCCCCCACTATCTTACTTGAAGGTTAAAATGCCTAGACCTCGTGGCGTTATTACAGCCAATGGTAATATGGAGCGCTCACTCCGTACTGAAGAGCACACCGCGGCCCTTGCAGCCGAAGTATATGGCGGCCTTATCAAGTCGAATAGCTCATCGGCCAATAAAGCCAACGACTTATCCAAACGAGTCCCGTCCGTGCATAATAGCAATAGATCAACAGATCCGGACATCGATTAGAAGTCCGCGCATAATAGAAATAATAGATCAACAGACCAGGTTGCGGCTTATGTACCACGCGTACATAATTACACACTAAAAATACCTTGGGCGGCACCAGAGGCACACTGTGCAAGAGGTCCACTGCATGGCTTGACCACAATTGGGCCACATATATCTTTTTTCCTTTTAACATAGGTTCATCAAGAGCCCTACTGTCGGTGTCCTGGATTCGCGGGTATCCAGCCCTGCCTGCCTACGACCCACCATGTGGCTCCATCGACGACCTGGTACGACCCAGATTCAACACCAACACCGCAAGACCCTCGCGAGGTGGGCAACACCAAGACCCCCGAAGGAATTGGCCTCCTTAGAAGGGCTCCTGAGGGGCAGAGAGTTCTATGCAAATTACCTCACGAGGCTCAGCTGACGTGAGACATGACGACCAAGTCCAGGCGGACGCTAGGCGGGCGCAGAGCACAGGTTTCCTCTTCGGTGCAAAGAAGGCAAGCCATAGGCGCAGAGTCCCGAGGAATCAGCCAAAGGTTTCCATTTCGGTGCAACAAGACCAAGACTGTCAGGACTGCAGGATGGAGGTCACCGACGAGACCACCGCAGCATCACGACCAGAGGCTTTTCGCAGGCGAAGACTACTTTTGTCAGGATAGATTGTACTACTTGTCCCCTTTCAAATCCGGCCGTTGTGGGATCCCTTCCCACTCCTATTTGGGAGGAGGACCAAGGCCACTATAAATAGGACTAGCCACCACCATAGAAGACAACAATGGGAGACGGGAGAGAAAAGAGAACAAGTAGAGCTAGCATACACCACACCAGCTCAAGAACACCTCACCTCCTGAGGCTTGTTCATCCACTATACTAGTTCATCTTCTGCCCTCCGAGGCAATCCACCACACCACACTGGATTAGGGTATTACACCACAACGGTGGCCCGAACCAATATAAATTGCTATGTCTTTGTGTCTCTTTGGGCTCGACGCGCTAGGCTTAGGAGGATCGCGAGTAGGCAGGCTGGGCAGGTTGAGATCTCCGCACGCACCCCAGAGTTCAAACCTCTCAAGGGTTTGTGGATCCCTAAATCCCACATTTGGCGCGCCTGGTAGGGGTGCGCCGGATCCTCTCTTCCGTTGTTCGGTCCACGACCGCTCCAACACCTCCATGGCCGATGTGCGCCAGGCTCGCGCCGAGCGTCGGGCTGTAGTCGCCGCCCGCGTCGCTCAGACGGCTCTGGCGGGTGACGGCTGTGCACGCCACGCTCCTTCTCCGGTGGCCAACGCCGCCACGGGCCTTGTCGGCCACGAGCAGCAAGCTTCATCGCTGCACCCTTCAGCGCGCCATGACGGCGGCACTGCTACTCGGTCACTGACCACAGGAGCTTCGCCATCCCATGCGCAGCGCGGCCAGGTGGACGCGCAGGCCGCTTTGCTCACGGCGCTGGAGCTTCTTCGCTACCGCCCGGTGTGTGACCTCTACAAGGAGTGCCTCGAGCGGATCGCCAAGCTCATCAGCGTCGCGCACGCGCGCTCCGATGGGCCGGCTCACTCGCTGCCTCAGCAACCACCTGCAGCGGGTGACATGGCGCACGGGGCTCCTCCACCACCTCCGGCCTGAGGCGCCATCATCGAGCCAAGGCGTATGGCTCCACGGGGCGACTCGCAGCGCCCAGCGCCGGCTCGAGATGACGTGAGCTGCCAGGTGGTGCAGCGTCCCCAAGGAGAGGCGCGCGTGCTTCCAACATCCCAACACCAGGCTCGCATGCCTCCACAGGAGGTGGCGGTGCGCGTGCACCAGGATCATGTTCCACCCCCTCGGCGACCTCTGGTGGCCACGACAGGATGCCGTGCGTTCACTCTGGAGCTCCGCAACGTCGTCTGACCAAGCAAGTTCAAGCCTGATCTGCCTCCACGCTACGATGGCACCGCAGAGCCCGCCGAGTTCTTGCAGCTCTATGAGCTGAGCATCGAGGCGGCCAACAGCGACGAGAAGATCATAGAAAATTGGTTCCCAATGGCCCTCAAGGATGGCGCACGCTCTTGGGTCCTGAACCTGACCGAGGGGTCGGTTTCTTCCTGGGAGGAGATCCACAGCCGCTTCATCGCGAACTTCCAGGGCACTCTTGACCACCCACCGGCCACGGGTGACCTACGCCGTATCAAGCAGCAACCCAGAGAGACCCTGCAGAAGTATATCCAGCGCTTCAACAATGTTCGCCTCAAGATTCCCAAGGTGTCGGACGAGGCCATCATCTTCGCGTTCATTGATGGCGTTCGTCATGTCAAGATGGAGGAGCTCGCCATCCACGAGGATCTCTGCACCGCTCTGGAGATGTCCAACATGGAAAACAAGTGTGCAAGGGCTGAGGAGGGACGCCTCTCCCTCCTTGAGCTCCCCGACACTGATCCAGAAGACAAGAAGACCAAGACCAAGGACGTGAAGCGCAAGGGGCAAGCCGTGCTTGCGGCTGAACCAGAGACGAAGCGCGGCTGTGACCATCCCGAGTCATCCAAGAGCAAGCGGCCATTCTACGCCTTCCACAACGTTTATAACCACAATACCAGCGGCTGCCAGGAGCTTAGGTATCTCCGTGATGGGCGCCTCGGTCGACGCCCCGAGCGCAACGATTTAGGCTACGGTCGCGGAGGTGACCGAGGTGGAGGACGCTGGGATGGACGCGACCGTCATCAGGAGTGGCGCGACCAACCTTGTGAGGACCGCTGGCAAGGCCAGCCTCGCGAGGACAACTGGAGGGAGCAGCCTCGTGAGGAGCGACTTCAGGGCAACGCAGCTTTGCCTCCTCTGCCTCCACCACCAAGGAGGAATGAAGATCACCACCAGGACGAGGGGGCTGCGGGCTTCCAGGAGCCTCGGGCCATTACCTGCATCTTGGGCGATTCATAGGCCCCGGCTTCCCACCGCATCTTCAAGCAGTTCGCGCGTGAGGTGAATGCAGTGCTCCCCAAGCCTGAAGCAACTCGCACTCTCAAGTGGTCCAAGTGCGCCATCACCTTCGACTCCTTAGACCGGCTCAAGTGTGCGGCCACCGCTGGCGCGCTCCCCATGCTCTGCTCCCCCGTCATCAGCAAGGTGGTCGTCACCAAGACTCTCATCGATGGCGGAGCAGGACTCAATGTTCTCTCTGTTCATACGTTCGACAGGCTCTAGTTGCCATACTACCAGCTTCACCCCACCAAGCCATTCTCAGGAGTGACCAACGGATCGACACACTCGATCGAGCAGGTTCGCCTCCCTGTCACCTTCGGCGAGCGGAACAACTACTGCACTGAGCTCATCGACTTCGACGTCGCCGACATCCGCCTGCCCTACAACACCATCCTAGGGTACCCGGCACTGGCCAAGTTCATGGCGGCAACGCACCACGGGTACAACATCCTCAAGATGCCAGGAAGCGGCGGCGTCATCACGGTCGCCTGTTAAGAGAAGGATGTGGCGTGCTCTCTCAAGTGTGCCTTCCAGGCCGCAGCGGTTGAGAACCCAAAAGACGAGGACGGTGCCCTCCCTCCCGAGGTCGCCCCCAAGACGAAGAAGCTCCAGCTGGGACAGGGGTCTTGTGAGGAAGCATCACTCGAGAGCGCAGCACTGAGCCTTGCGTCTCCGGACGCAGCACCTTTACCCATCGCATAGGAAGGCGTGCCCGGTGCCCCTCTCAGGTTGGGCTCGGGGGCTCTCCTTTGGAGGGCCTCAGATCTAGCCAATGTCACGAGAGTGGCGCTCGGGCACCATGTGGAGGCGCTCTTCAGAGCACGCTTCCTAGGAGAAGGCGGCAGGGGTGAGGCACCAGGCATTCAGGAGTTCATCAGCAAGGCAATCGAGGAGATTCAGGAAGGAAGGGTTCTGCAAGGCGATCGTAGCCTACCGCATGGCGCGGCTCACTGCCCTGGCGAGGGTAAGGAGTTATGCGTCTGCATCGACATCCCCGGGCTCAACAGGGCCGCGTCTTGGCAGCTCATGTGGCCGTCTCGTGTTGGCCGATGCGAGGGTCCGCCTCAGACCTATGTCCGCATGCCTTTTGGCCTAGCGGGCGCAGCTGAGGCGTTCCAGCGCTGCATGAGGGACGCTCAGACGGCCTGCAAGGCCAGGCACCAGGCGGTCCTAGCGGAGATGGAGGAGCACCCTCAGGAGCCTCTCTGTCCCTCCAAGTCTCCTGAGGCTCGGCACCAGAGCAGCTCAGGAGGAACGGCTTCAGCGGCATGCGTTTTTTGGCTACTTCAACAACTCTTCAGCAACGGTACCTGGTGACATCTTTCTAGTTCGTTCAGTTTGGGGGCGCCCCTTAGGCTGCATCATCCCCAGGCCGTGTGGGTCCGTCCCTATGGCATGTATCCCTTCCACATTTGTCAGAGCCAGTTACAATCCTTTGCAAGCTACTTTTGAATTATTGACTGCCTTACCGGTGCTTTGTCGCTGAGAACGTCTCATGCCCTTGCAAGCCTTTCCGTGACCGCCTCATGATTAAGGACTGGCAGGGCATCTGTGCTCGGGTCCGTCCCTGCAGCATCACTAAACCCAAGTAGTTGAGCTCTGGCTCACGGGCTAGTTCCCGTGTACGTCACCTCCCATGGCTCTTGGATCCTTGTTCTCACAAGCTAATCGCGGGTGGATGAGTGAGGGCGCGCGACCTGGTGCCCCCGTGACCACGAGAACCGTGCACCGGTTGTTTTTCTTCAGGATCTTTGCATGAGAAGACTGGGCACGACGTCTGTACTCGGGTCCGTCCCTGCAGTGTCGATAAATCCAGCGGTTGAGCTCTGTCTGGCGGGCCGATCCCTTTCAAGTCACCTCCTGAGGTCATTGGTGTCTAGCCTTCTCATGCAATAACCTCAGGAAACTCATTCGGTGCAGGCTGCCTAACCATCTCACAGGACAAATCCAAGCATCTCCAATCAAGAGCAGGAGCAACCCGCCTTGAGGTAGGGCCTGGTGAGTCCCGCGCTGGCTCACGGGTGCCCATATACACCTCCTCCAGCCCTGCCGTGCAAGCCACGTGTCAGGGCGGGGCTGTACATGCCTTGGGGGCTCTCCTCAGAGGGAGCCCCCTCCCACGCACCAGTGGAAGCACCATGCTCCGTGCTGGCCGTCAACACTGCCGAGGAGCGGCTATGCCCGTGGAAGAGTGAAATCGCCATGCTCCATGCTGGTGATACACAACTAGGGGTGCCTCATGGCCGCATTAACCTCAGGGAGCCTCCAGGCTCGGTGACTATCCTCACCGTGCTACTCTCCCACGGGAAAGTAGCGCGAGGGAGCTGGGCACGGGGGCTAGGCTCAGGTCACGCCTAGCGTAACCCACCTCGCCAGGCCTCATGGGTCTGGTCCTCGTGCACCCCTCCCAAGTGAGAGCTCGGCGAGGGAAAGGTATGATGGTCAGTTCGTACGTCAAGGGGGACTCCTGAGCATCGCGTCTCGGGAGCCTAACTGGTCACATAGCCCCTCACCTCTTGGGCTCGTCCTGGTGACCCAGACGACCCAATGATGGCTGAGGTATGCGCGGGGCCGGGCCCTGCCAAGCAGAACGCCAAGACCTGGCTTTCACCCTTCTTTTTCAAGCCGTTCACACGTCCAGGGGGACTCCTGAGCATCGCGTCTCAGGAGCCTAACTGGTCACGTAGCCCCTTACCTCTTGGACTCGTCCTGGTGATCCGGACGACTCAATGACGGCCGAGGCATGCGCGGGGCCGGGCCCTGCCAACGCAGAGCACCAAGCACTACAAAAAAGACACATCTGTGACATTTTGGGCCGAATGAATTTTTTTCTGTCATACATATGACACTTCTATGACGATAATTGTGACAAAACCCGGTATCATCATAGATGTGGTGGCTCCAACTTCTATGACAAAAAATCATGACAGAAAATGGGCTTTTCGTCCTGGGCGGGCTGGAGATGCAGCTGCATAACATTCTTTGGGCCGTCCATGACGGAAAAAACCGTGGTAGAAGCGAGGGGGAGGAAAATTTCGGGGAGTTGCCGGTTACAGTGGGAGGTCCAGGGCCGAGCGATGCGCGTTTCTCTCGTACACGTACGCGCCTGTGTGTGATGCGTTGGCTCTAACTGAACCCGAGCGAGGCGTTGGGCTCTAACTGAACCCAAGCGATTGCACTGCAGGCTACGCGTTACTGAACCCGAGCGATCGATCGATGGCTGTTAATTGAACCCGATCAAGCGATTCCTTCTCTACTGCTGTTAACTGAAGCCTATCGATGCTGCCTCTGGGATGAACAGTGAGTGTTGCGGGGGAGGGGGGTTGGATGAATAGTGAGTGGTGGCGTTGCCTATGGATGAACAGGACCCCGTGGTGTGGAGGGCTGGATGAACAGTACACGGTGGAGGGGTGCCCGTGGAGGGGTGGTTGAACAGGACCCCGTGGTGTGGAGGGCTGGATAAACAGTAGACGGTGGAGAGGTGGTTGAACAGTAGCCGGTGGAGTAGTGCACGGTGGAGGCTGGATGAACAGGAGCCCGTGGAAGCTGGAGGAGGTCGACGGTGGAGATGAACAGTATCCCGTGGAGTCCCGTTTTGCGGTACGCCACACCCCTCCCGATGAACAGGACCCCCATTTCGACCGTAGCGCTCCAACACAAGTCTGTTTCGTCCGTTTTGCGGTACGCCACACCCCTCCCGATCAAGAGGACCCCCGTTTCCATCGTAGGAGGTCCGTTTCGTCCGTTTTGCGGTACGCCACACCCCTCCCGATCAACAGGACCCCCGTTTCGACTGTAGGAGGTCTGTTTCCTCTGTTTTGCGGTACGCCACACCCCTCCCGGTCAACAGGACCCTGTTCCGAATGTAGGAGGTCCGTTTCCTCCGTTGTGCGATATGCCAGGCCTCGTTTCCATCGCATGTTCTATCCAAGCCCTCCCAATGAAAACGACCACGCATTCCGTTCCAACCCAGCCGGTTGGCTCCGACGCGTTCCGTTGCCTCTCGATGAACACGACGCATTCCGTTGCCTTCCCATGAACACGACGCATTCCGTTGCCTCCCCATGAACACGACGATGATGTTGTTTCTCCTTTCCGACCCAGCCATGTACACGAGCCCTGGCCGTACGTATGCGCGAGTAGGTGTTCGAGACCCCGCCCGTATGTACGTACGTGGCTGTATTTTCTTTCTTGCACCCTGGCCGTTGTACGTACGTGTATATGCTACGTGCATGCCTCTACTACGACACGTACGTGCCTCTACTACGACACCTGCGCGCCTCTACATCCACTAGTATATATGTACGTACACGTACGCTTCGACCAGGTGGGTCCCGACTGTCAGGCACTTCCTTGCGTGCGAGGATGTAGCTGGTGGGTCCCAGTAGTCAAGGGGGCGAATCGTTTTTTTTTTTGCCCGGACGCACTTCCTTGCGTGCAAAGATGTAGCTTGTGGGTCCCAGCAGACAGGGGGTGAATTATTTTTTTCCCGGACGCACTTCCTTGCATGCGAAGGTGTAGCTGGTGGGTCCCATCAGTCAGTTGGGAAACATTTTTTCGCGAAATACTGTGGCCCGTCCGGTGGGTCCCCGCTGTCAGGTGGAGGAATAATTATTTTGCGCGTAATAAGGAGGCACTTCCTTGCTGTGGCCGTGGACCCAGCTGTCAGCGTCTCCATGCACAGTACTCTTCCGATGAAAGTCGGTCGTTGACCACATTGACCACGCCACGCCGAGAGAACCACGGCGGTGGACGACGGAGAGGCCTAGGAAGGGGACGACACAGAGGCAGGGAAGACTCGGCAGTTGTTTCCCACACGGAGGGGAGTACGACTGTACGAGGGTTTACTGGTTCGTCTATCGTCGCCGGAGAATAACAGCAGGTGTGCGTGAGTAGAGGGATGGCTAGGCCAGCGATGGGAGTACGGTGGGGTGGTGAGGCCTGTAAGTGCATCTAGTGCCACCCCTAGTTGGTTTTGGAGTATTTACGACAAAGTTGGTTGAGGGACTAATGTGTTTGTGAGAATTGCAGGATAACGTAGGTAGTGTCCCTCATTGATTCGGTTTACCTACCGGAGATGACCCCTAAAAATGTATGAAGACATTGAAGACAATGGTGGAATTTGAAGATATTCATATTGAAGACTATGACATGAGAAGACATTGAGTGAAGACTATGGAGCACGAAGACTGTGTTGTTCCGTTGTTTCCTTTTCTTCTTTGTGGAGTCATAGGAACCACAGTACTGTTAAATGGGGTCCAAGTGAACTAAGTCAGAATGACTGAAGTGATGCTCAACCCAAGTCCTATGTCTTCGAGCGAAGATAATGAGAGCAAATCTTATCCAGAGCTGGATGAGTCAGCTTTGCTTGTAGCCCAATTAAAGTTGCCGTGTGTGTTTGAAATCTGACCGTTGGAACACGTGTCAGTTCCTTAGTGACCCAGGGTCATTTCGGACATATCAGGTCGGGTTGCCCAGTGGCTATAAATAGCCCACCCCCTACACCATAAATTGGTGGCTGCTCAGAGTTAGTGCACGGCTTTTGTCGTTTGAGAGCAACCCACCTTGAAGCCTTTGAGAGAGAGAGAAATCCTTGCGAGGACCAAATCCCAAACACCCAGAGCCAAAGAGTGTTAGGCATCACTGAAGTCTTTCTGTCTGTGTGACCTGAAGACTTATTACACTTGAGGACTGTGAATCCTCTAGCCGGTTAGGCGTCGCGTTCTGAGCATCTAAGAGTGTCGGTGTACTAAAGTAGGGGTACCTTAGTATCCCGAACTTGTGCACGGGCAGTCGCAGCGCCCCGCGGCAAGGCTTGCCGGGTGCCCGCCAAAATCCTCCGTAGTTCCTATTGATGCCATTCAAGAACAAAGTGTTTTAACTGAGAAGACAAAGCCCCGGCAAGAGGAGCTTGCCGGGAAGGCCAACCAAGGCATTTCAAGGAGCTTGCCGCGACGCGCCGCGCGTCCCGGCAAGACCCGGCAAGCGACAAGCTTCCGGGCGCGACAAGACAACGACCGCGGCAAGGCGCTTGCCGCGGCGAAGCCACCACCCTGTGCCCACGCTCCAGCGCGTCCGTCGACGTGTCGCCGCAGGACCGTTCCAGGCGCACGTGGTGGGAAGCTGTGCAGCCAAGCGGTGCGAGGTGGCGAGTGGAGATGACGAGATGGCCATCGTGGCGAGCGGTGGCACCCCTAACGGTCGCTTTTCTGCACTGTTTAGGCGATGCGGACGGGCATTTAATGCCTTTGTCCCCTGCCGTCAGAGTTAGGTAGGATCCACTGTAGAAGCAGTTGTACCAGCCACACCTTTTACACTTTTACCCCCGCATGCGTTGCCACCTGTCGGTGACCCCTTGAGCCTATAAAAGGAGGCCCATGCGCAACGTAGAGGGGGTTCGACTCATTCGAAACCAGAACACTCCCACGCTCTCGAGCAAGAACATAATACAACCACAAAGCAGCAGTAGGAGTATTATATCTTCGGGGAGCTCCGAAGCTGGGTAAAATCGCTCCCGTGCTCCGCCTCGATCCGCTCTTCGTGCGCCCTCCGCTCCCTGCCGGACCGAAAAGGGGCCTTGCCCCATAGGTGTTCGTTTCCCACGACATCTTTGGCGCGCCAGGTAGGGGGCGTCGAGGTTGTGTGAACCCGATCCGGCGTTCACGCGAGCCAGATCTTCATCTGTTTCATCATCTTCATCGACATTCCACCGAAGAAGAAGGCTTCGGAGGTGGCTGCTCCGTCCGCGTCGATCCCACTGCCACCGGAGCAAACGGGCGGTGGGGTAGACGCCGGCGGAGGAACGGGCACCGACGAGGGAGCTCACGTTGTTACCAGATCCAAGGACAAGGCCCTGCAAACTTCGGCGTCCGTACACGCATCGCTCCCATCTTAGGAGGCGCGGGATCGATAGCGTCATGGCGCTCGCAGCACCATACTCGCGTTAGAATAAGGCCAAGTTGGTGGATCTCGGGGCGTTCGAGACCAGCATGCACGCCAGCATGCCGACACGAGTGAGGTACGGTCGCCTGGACGGGCTACTGCTCCTTCCAACCCAGTTGGAAGTCCGAGCATATCCTGCTCCTCGCACCATTCACCGCCGCCACCAAAGACTCCAGAAGAAGCATTGGCCTGAGCTCAACTGCTCCTGGATTACCCTCCAACGGCGGACAAGATTGACGATTGGAGGGCCACCATACAGAGCCTCATCGGCTTCGCCAACGGCGACACTCCACGGCAGCCAGCTACATCGCAGCCGCGGCAAGATTGCCGGACGCGAGCCGATGGCGACCAGACCGGTGGAGGTGCAACCGCCGTGCACTCCCCGCCCCGAAGGCCAAGATCGCCGACTCGCCTGGTCAACCTCGACACCGACTCCACGGCGTCGTCGGATCAACGAGCTCGTCGCGATCAACGCCAAGTTCTTCAAGAACGGCAACAAGATGACGCTTGTACTCGCATCAAGCGTCGAAGAGAAGCGCGGCGTCAGTCAGACCAGCGCGCTGGGCCCGCTATCGACATGCATGCGCCAGGGGAACCAGGCGACTTGCCGTACGCGGTAGGTTGCTCTGGGTTCACTCGTGAGCTGCGGCAAGTCCAGTGGCCCAGTACCAAGAACTTCAAGCCAGATGTACCAGAGAAGTATGATGGCAGGGTGCATCCGTCGGAGTTCCTCAGCATATACACCATTGCGGTGCAGGCTGCCGGGGGACGCGACGACAAGATCCTTGCCAACTACTTCCCACTGGTGCTCAAGCCTAATGTCAGGTCCTGGCTCATGCACTTGCCGGACAACTCCATCTCCTCATGGGCGGATCTGTGCCATCAGTTTGTCGGCGCCTTCACAGGCGGCCACAAGCCCCATGGCCAGGAGAGCGATCTTCATCTGCTCGCCCAGAAGGAAGGAGATCCCCTGCGCAAGTACATTCAGAGATTCAGCCAAGTGCAGTGCAACATCCCGGATGTCCACCCCGCCGCGGTCATCAGCGTGTTCCATCGGAACGTGGGTAACCGCAGGATGCGGGAGGAAATGGCGATGTGCAAGATCAGGGACGTCAGTGAGCTCTACGCCCTGGCAGACAAGTGCGCGCGTGCTGAAGAAGGGAGGAAACTCCCCGGAGAGAATGCAGGAGCGGGAGGATCTGATAGTGAGGATGCCGCCCCGGCAAAGAAAAACCGGCGGGGGAATAACAGAAGAAGGAAGGGAAAAGATGTGGTAGCTGTTGAGCAGTCCGGCAACGGACGTGGCGCCAAGGAAGCAGAACCTGTGGCGGCCGTCGACAAGCAGGACGGCTCCGCTAAGCAATATTGCAAGATCCATCGCACCAAGGGTCACGATCTCCAGAGCTGCAAGAAAGTTGAACAACTTGTTGAACAGCAGAAAGCTGAATACGAGCGACGCGACAAGGAGAAGGCCCAGGAAGGTACTGGTGGATCCGGCAAGAAGCGTCCCGGCCGGGGAGGACGCCGCGGCAAGGCCAAGCAGCGACAAGGAGACAGGCCTCCCCGCGGCCGCAACAAGGATGAAGATGAAGATGAAGATGAAGACATGGATGATGACGAGGCGGACAAGCAGGAGTTTCAGAAAGCAACAGAGGTTCTGTGCGTTGACGGTGGTGCTTCTCTGCATACTTCGCACCGCCAGCTCAAACAATGGGTGCGAGAAGTTAATGCAGCAGAACCATCAGTTGAGTCACGCAAGCCCCTGAAGTGGTCCAGCACGCCTATCATCTTTGATATTGAGGACCACCCTGATCGCATAACTACGGTCGGGTGCTTGCCGATGTTGGTTTCACCAACTATCCGCAACCTCAAGGTCACAAAGATGCTAGTTGACGGCGGGGCCGGCTTGAATCTGATCTCCTCCGCGGTACTCCAGAAGCTCCAGATCCCCGACAGCGAGCTCGAAGAGACTGGTACTTTCCAAGGAATAAATCCGGGAAGGAGCAAGCCGAAGGGGAAGATCACGTTGCCAGTGACATTTGGCAGCGAGCTGAACTTCAGGACAGAGAAAGTCACTTTTGACGTTGCTGATTTCCCACTTCCCTACAATGGGATACTCGGCCGTCCAGCGCTCGCCAAGTTCATGGCAGCCTCTCACTATGCCTACAACGTGCTCAAGATGCCAGGTCCGATAAGTGCCATCTCTGTCCCCGGCGACAAGAAAGATGCCCTTATCTGCACCGACAAGATCTACCGGGAAGTAGCAGCCACAGCAGATCGCAAGACACTTGCCGCTGAAGCTCCCGGGGGGAAGAAGAAGACCAAGTCCGGCAAGAGCTCTAATGCCCACTCCGGCAAGCGCACTTCTTCGGAGTGCTGCGCTACCGTCAAGGACGCACCATCGAGCTCCACCGGCAAGTGTAAGAAGGCGAAGGCAGCTCCGCCAGAGACCAAGAAAGTGGCCGCCAAGGAGGACGGCACTGGTGGTACCTTCACCATTAGTGCCACGATCCTAAATAGGAAAGCACGCTCGTTGCTTTCCTGCGGGCGAATGTTGATGTGTTTGCATGGCAACCATCTGACATCCCCGGCGTTCCCAGGAAAGTAATTGAGCACCACCTTGCCGTCTGTCCTCACGCGCGGCCCGTCAAACAAAAAGTCAGAAAGCAAGCAGTGGAGCGCCAAGAATTCATTGCAGAAGAGATCAAGAAGTTGGAAGCAGCAGGCCTTGTTAGAGGAGTGCTCCACCCTACGTGGTTGGCCAATCCTGTAGTCGTGCGCAAGGCGAACGGAAAATGGAGGCTTTGTATTGACTTCACTGATGTTAATAAAGCTTGTCCCAAAGATCCATTTCCCTTGCCGCGCATTGACCAGATTGTCGACTCCAGGGCAGGATGTGATCTGCTTTCATTTCTTGATGCATATTCAGGATATCATCAGATTTTCATGGCAGAAGAGGATGAGGAGAAAACCGCATTCATTACCCCATGTGGCACATACTGCTTTGTACGGATGCCTTTCGGACTAAAGAATGCTGGTTCAACATTTGCAAGGGTAGTTCACGAAGCTTTTGAGCCACAGTTGCACAAAAATGTAGAAGCTTACATGGATGACATAGTGGTCAAGAGCAAAGACAGAGCAACTCTGATTCAAGATTTGGATGAGACCTTTGCAAATCTGCGCAAGATCAATCTCAAGCTCAACCTCGAGAAGTGTGTGTTTGGAGTCCCTTCCGGCAAGCTTCTCGGATTCTTCGTATCTCAGCGGGGGATTGAAGCTAATCCCGACAAGATCAAGGCCATTGAGTAGATTGAAGCACCTAAGCACGTCAAGGATGTGCGAAGGCTTGCCGGCTGCGTGGCTGCTCTCAGCAGGTTTATCTCTAAGTCTGCTGAGCGCGCCCTGCCATTTTTCAAAATATTGAATAAGGCGGGTCCGATGAAATGGACTCCAAAAGCGGAGGCTGCGCTGCAGGACTTGAAGAGATACCTGTCCTCCACTCCAATACTTGTCGCACCTAAACCACAAGAGAAGTTGCTGCTATATCTGGCAGCAACCAATCAAGTGGTTAGTGCTGCGTTAGTGGCGGAAAGGGAGGTGGATGATGAGCCAGCGTCCACGGCAAGCACGTCCAGCGACGAGCAGGGGGCTCCCCCGACAAGCTCTGGTCCCGACAAGGATGGATCTGCGCAGCCACAAGAAGAGAAGGAAAAGAAAATGGTGCAGCGCCCAGTTTACTTTGTCAGTTCCCTTCTGCAGGGGGCTAGATCAAGGTACTCTGGCGTGCAGAAATTGCTTTTCGGCCTTCTCATGGCCTCGAGAAAGCTGCGCCATTACTTTCAAGCACATGAGATCATAGTTGTCACTCGCTTTCCGTTGAAG
This sequence comes from Triticum dicoccoides, assembly GCF_002162155.2. Lineage (NCBI taxonomy): Eukaryota > Viridiplantae > Streptophyta > Magnoliopsida > Poales > Poaceae > Triticum > Triticum dicoccoides. Next base: position 489,291,470 of record NC_041387.1, on the reverse strand, counting down.
AGGATATTGCAGAATCCAGAAGCAACAGGCAGGATTGTCGAGTGGGCACTGGAATTGTCAAGCTTTGGCCTCAAGTTTGAAAGTACTTCAACTATCCAGAGCCGAGCATTGGCAGAATTCATAGCAGAATGGATGCCAACACCTAATGAAGAAACTCCAGAGACAAGCATCCCCATCAAGGAAGCAAGCAAAGAATGGATCATGTACATTGATGGTGCCTTCTCACTGCAAGGCGCCGGTGCGGGCGTGTTACTTGTCGCACCCACCGAAGAGCACCTCAAGTACGTCGTCCAGATGCACTTTCCCAAGGAGCAAGCGACAAACAATACTGCAGAGTATGAAGGTTTGCTTGCCGGACTCAGGATCGCGGCAGACCTTGGGATCAAGAAGCTTATTGTTAGGGGTGACTCGCAGCTTGTCGTCCGCCAAGTAAACAAAGATTATCAGAGTCCGTTGGTGGAAGCTTACATTGATGAAGTGAGAAAGTTGGAAGAGCATTTTGACGGCCTACAGATGGAACATGTTCCAAGAACCCAGAACGATGTTGCCGATGGCCTGTCAAAATGCGCTGCATTAAAGTTACCTGTGGAACCAGGGATCTTTGTGCTCAAGCTGACTCAACCGTCTGTAACACCATCATTTGGATAGAACAAAAAGAGGAAGTTGATTTCCGGTGACTACTTTCCGGCAAAGCTCCCCGAAGCCGCCGCCAAGAAGGTCCCCAAGATCAACACCAACAGTGCTGAGGAGCAGTCTGCTCCGACAAGCCCTAAGGTTTGTTCCGTTGAAGCAGACGCTCTCGACAAGTTTTGCTCCGGCAAGCTTGCTAGGGAACATCAAGCTCCGGCTGAACCGCAGGTTCTTGCTGTAGAAGCAGATGTTCCCGCAGCAGCATTTGTGCCTTTAGTCCTTGTTGTTGAGCCGCAAGCTCCGACATGGGCGCAGCAGATTGTCCGTTTCCTTCAGACAGGAGAACTTCCCGAAGAACAAGAAGAAGCGGAGAGAGTAGCCCGGGAATCAAGTATGTACCAGTTTGTCGACGACATACTATACAGAAGAAGATTCAACGGAGTGAAATTGAAGTGCATTTCCCGGGAAGATGGACAGAAGCTGTTGGCGGAGATACATGGAGGCATATGTGGTCATCACATTGGCGCAAGAGCACTTGCTGGCAAAGCATTCCGGCAAGGTTTCTTTTGGCCAACAGCCCTCCAGGATGCAACTGCACAAGTAACCAAATGTGAAGCGTGCCAGTTCCATTCCAAGCAGATACACCAGCCAGCTCAAGCTCTCCAGACGATCCCTTTATCCTGGCCATTTTCGGTCTGGGGGCTCGACATCCTCAGCCCCTTTCCCCGAGCTGTCGGGGGCTTTGAGTACTCGTACGTTGCAATAGACAAGTTCACGAAGTGGCTGGAAGTGGAAGCAGTGAGGAAGGTGACAGCACAGTCAGCAGTCAAGTTCTTCAGGTCGATTGTTTGCCGTTTCAGAGTCCCTAACAGGATCATCACCGACAATGGCACACAATTCACGAGCCGCACCTTCATGCAGTACGTGCAAGATCCTGGCGCCAAGGTCTGCTTCGCTTCTGTTGCTCACCCGAGAAGCAACGGTCAAGCAGAGAGGGCAAACGCTGAAGTGCTGCGCGGGCTCAAGACCAGGACTTTCGATAGGCTGCACAAGTGCGGAAAGAATTGGATTGAGGAGCTGCCGGTGGTTCTTTGGTCGATCAGGACGACGCCAAATCGAGCCACTGGCCAGACACCTTTCGCTCTAGTCTATGGAGCGGAGGCAGTTCTCCCCACAGAACTCGTATACGGATTGCCTCGAGTGCTCGCCTATGATGAGCTTGAGCAAGAGCAGCTGCAACAAGATGACGCGCTGCCCCTTGAGGAAGATCGTCTTCAGGCTGCTGTATGAGCTGCTCGATACCAGCAAGCTTTGCGCTGCTACCATAGCCGCAAAGTCAATGCCAGAAGTCTCGAGGAAGGCGACCTTGTTCTTCGGCGCGTTCAATCTGCCAAAAATTCCAACAAGTTGACGCCCAAGTGGGAAGGCCCTTATCAGGTGAAACGAGTCACTAGGCCTGGCGTTGTCCGCCTTGAGACTGAAGATGGCTTTCCGGTGAGCAACTCCTAGAACATTGAGCATCTTCGTAAGTTTTACCCATAAGGCGCGTTTGTCGGAACCCGTTCCGGCAACCACCTTTTGTACAAGCCTTGCCGCTGTTGCATGTAACCCTTTGTACAAAGCCGGGCGCAGATCCCGTGCATAAATAAAGATCATATGCTCCGCACATCTTGTCAAATTTCATGCTTTTTTTCTTTTTTGCATGTATTATCTGACACTTTGTGCAGCACTTGCCCCCGGTAAGCAAGAACGAGCCTTAAGGCTCCATATCTTTATTTTCTCTTCTTTCTTTTCCTCAAAAAGAAGGTTCCTTCGCCCACAAGTTCACCGGGGGGGGGAAGGAGAAGATAATGGTGTGGACCAGGCGTCATTCAAGAAAGTATCGCCTTGCCGGGACGAAAATGACAGAAAAGCTAAGTTGCCAAAGTTTGAGCACAATCAGTTTTAAAATATATTTTTAAGTTATCTTCCTTGAACGACCGCGCTTTGTATGGAAAACCTGTGCGTGGAGGAACCAACTCGTGGCTAGTTGCGCCTTACTTTGTTTCGAGTCCGCTCAACAACTTAAGTGTGCTGCGACTAGTTGCGACAAGGTTTCTTGCCGGAGGCAGCACCGCCAGCAGGCTGCTGATGTTCCGCACTCAGCGCTCGCGGCAAGGGTGCCGGCGCCAGCAAGTTCACTAAAAGTGTAGGGTGAAAACATACAAAGGAAGGAATCAAGTAAAGGAAATAACATAGCAAATACTGCCCAAGATAAAGTTATATTACAAAAATGACTTGCCGCGCTCTAATAGATTGTTCCCGTAACATGTCTAGCAGCGGCAAGAAAAAGGAGAAAGCATGTGGCCTAATCTACGCGGCCGCCATCAACCCTCCTGACTTCATTCACCTTGTCCACAATGGGTGCGACAAGGGCCTTGAGCTCTTCAAGATCAGCACTCGCCGGCAGCTTCTTGAGGACGTTGGTGAGGTTGAGGCCCGGGTTGCGGAAGACCACCTTCACCAACACCTTCTCCAAAACTCTGGCGCAGATTGTGCGTGACTCGTCAGCCAGCTGCTTTGGAATCCTTTCCCGGAGTTGCTGGAGGGCCGTCGCCACGCCCTTGAAGAACAGAGTGAGCTTGGCGCTGGGCTGGAGGTTCTCGTCGGAGGAGTACCCGAAGCCCTCCATTTCCAATTGCGTCAGCTCCTCGTCGATGATCGCGGCAATCTTCACGAGGCCCTCCATCCAAAGCTCCATGGTATCTCTGAAGGTGTTTTGGGTTTCGGCGGCCCTCGTCAGCAACGCCTCGTTGGCCTTGATCTCCTCTTTCAAGTCCTCCTCCCGCTTCTTGGCGCCGTCCAGCGTCTCAGTCAGCGTGGCCAGCTTCAGCTCCAGATCAGCATTTGAATCTTTGGCGGCGCTCAGCTCTTTGCCCCTCTCGAGGAGACGACCCTGCAGCTCGCCATGGGCAAGGGCGTCCTTCTCACGCTCGCGTTGGAGCGTGGCAAGCTCTTCGTTCTTCGTCTTGAGGGTGGCTTCTAGCTCCGTCACTTTCACCTCCGGCTCCTTCTTGGCGGCCTCGGCAGCTGCAGCAGCATCCTTCGCTTCCTTGAGGGCCCCGCCAAGTGTTTCCTCGCGTGCAGCAAGCTCCTCCTCATAGCTATCCAAATTGACCTTCCACTGCGTTAGCTCGCCTTCTCGCACGGACATCTCCTCGGCGGCAAGCCGCTGCTTCTCTTCGGCTTCAGCCTTCTCGAGGAGGAAGGCCTTCCGTGCCTTGGCAAGCTGCGCCCTCTCCTCTGCAATGGACCGGAGGGCCTCTTGGTTGCGACTCTGGAGCTCCTCCGCATGCTTCTCAATGTCTACTCCCGCCTGCGCGACAAGCGCTTCCCGGGACTCCAGTTTGGCTTGTCGGGCGCGGTAGAGCGACACCAGCTTCCGGAGCAGCTTCTCCTCCTCAGACTCGCCGCTGCTGCTGCTTGGCGCGTCAACCACTGTCAGCCCAGTGGAGGCGAGCACCTCTCCGTCGAAAGCTTCTCCCTCGATCGGCGCCCTGGAGCTTGACGCCCAGGGGAGTTTGATAAAAACACCGTCGCCGGCCTTCAAATAGGCGCCGGGCTGGGGCTCTTCGGAGCCTGGCGCTGCGTCAGCGGCACAGGGATCGGCGGTTGGCGTAGCGCCTTGCACTCCTGCGGCCCCCGGGTCGTCAGTACAATCGTCGGACCCCTCGCCAGCTCCTGGGCTAGCAGCCTTGACGGCCTCTTCGTCGGCAGGATCATCAGTGCCGGCCTCTTCTTCGGTGGCAGCGGCTTCGTCAGTATTACCGCGCACGTTCTCCTCGCCGGTGGCCTCGGTCTCCATCGGATCCATGGAGGGAGGATCTGAAGACAGGAAGAGGGAGAAAAAGTCAAGCAAATATCCAAAAAAGAAGATCAGAAGAAGAAGAACCCAAGGGAAGTTTTCTGACAAGAAGGATTACCTGTGCTGTGCTCTGTGATCATGGGCTCCACCACCGGGGGATCACTGGTCCCGTCCCTTGCCGGAGAACTGCCACTTGCCGGGGACCTCTCCCTTGCTGGAGAGCGCTCCCTTGCCGGGGAGTCATCCCTGGGCGGCGTAGTGGAAGCAGATAGCACCTCAGGGGCGACTTTTGGCTGTTCCTGGTGGGCCTGTTCTGCTCCTACACAAGCAAACCAACAATCAAGATATCAGAAAGGAAAGAACACCCATGCGCGCCTGACAGTGGAAAGTAAAATTATGTACTTACGCTGGGGGCTGCTTCAAGGAGAGGTTGCCGGGTCCGACAAGGTGGTCTCGGACGCGCCCTCTGTTGTCACAGCAGGATCGTCCTCGATGACAACCACGGGGACCTTGGCCCTCTTCGCCGCTCTCTGGGCCAGAGTCCTGGAAAGGAACAAGGTTCAGAAGAAAGCAGATCAGATACAAGACAAGAAACAGCAAGAATCAAAGAAATATAAGTACAACGAAAAGAAAGTCTTACTCCTCCTCCTCTTCTTCCTCCTCGTCGGAGCTGAGCGCAGAGAGGTCAAAGTCCGGTACTCTTTCAGCGCGATGAGGCAGAGGAGTAGGCTCCCTTGGACGCTTGGCGGGAGCTGCGGCAAGATCAGAAGCGGCGGCCCGAGAAGACCCCGCTCCAGTTGCCGGTGCGGCGTGAGATGCTCCCGTGGCAACGGTGCTTGTCGCGGTGGAGCGTGTCCCGCGGTGCAGCGGCTGTTGGCCCGTTTGCCGCCCTGCTATGTCTCCGGTCCTGCGGAGGCGCCTTCTTGGTTGAGCTGGGGGTTGCACTAGGAGCTCCGCTTGCGGCAAGTTGCTTGAAGACGGCTGGCCGCTTGCGCGCTCGGCGGGCTCGCTTGATTCGGCTTCGGGCTCTCCCTCGCCGACGACCTCCCCGACAAGCTCCTCCCGCTCGGCAAGGCTTGCCGCCTCGGCTGCCTCTGCCTCCTCCACAGTAAACCTGAATTCGCCCGCGGCGGCGGCCGCTGCCGCCTCTTCCTCCCTGGTGGCAATGCGCCGCATCTCATCGTCAGTGGTGTCGCGGGTCGGCGCGGACCGCCACCTCCACCAGGTCGTCGAAGAATTGCTGCACGACGTCGTCGGCGGGCTCCTGCCAAGTTGGGATAATCCCATGCGAGTCGCACTCCGGCATCATTGCGCGGATGCGATCGAGCGAGGAGTTGTTGCGTAATGGGACGACGCCCTGCGGCAGCCTGAACCAGTCGGGATGATTGGGGTCGTGCTTGAACAGCTCCTTGAGCGTCCCATCCAACTCCAAGACAGTAAAATTGAAGTTGAGGCCCGGGCGCAGCCTCATGATATCCGCCGGACCCCCGAACAACCAGGCGGGTCTCCCCCTCTCCTACAGAGGGGCGATGCGGCGGCGAAGAAAGTCCGCGCCAACAGCACCTACAGTGAGCCCGGCAAGCCTGAGCCGCAAGATCCGGGTGGTGGCGATCTTCGGTCTAGCATCGTCCGCCGCCAGGGCGCTCCAACCGCCGCCGCGCACTACTCAGGTTTGGCGCAAGTTGGTGAATGGCTGCGGGTTCTCATCAACAATCCAACACCACTCCGCTCTCCACTCCTCCCATTTGCTACGGAGCCCCCCCTCCAGATAGACCTCCTTCATGCCGACTCTCGAGATCCAGGTGATCCCGCCAGCTAAGGGCTCTCCCTTCTCGACCCGGGGCATGAAGTAGTGGCGGAAAAGGGCTACGTTTGGGTGGATTCCGACAAAGTTCTCGCAAAGATGTGCAAAAACCGCCATGGTCAGAACAGCGTTGGGGGTGAAATTGAGGAGATGAACCTGTAGGTGTTCATGATGTCACAGAAGAAATCGGAAAAGGGCGGGCAGAGCACGCAATAGAAAAACAGTGTGAAGAAGGGGTATCCTCTTGGACACTGTTTCGAAGTGGAAGCGGCAGCGGAAAGTACCTGCGTGCGCGGATGCGCCCGCGTCTCCGTCGACCAGAAGAGATAGAAGCATTCCCTCAACTCCTTCGCGGAGAGCTCAGGGGGGAAGAGTGCCCGCTCCTTCCGCAGCGCTTCAAGCCGCAGCGCCTCGGCCGACTTCGCACCCTTCCCGGTCTTCGGAGCCATGGCGGAGGCGGTGGGGAAGAGCGAGGGCGTTGGCAGCGATGGCGGCGATGGGGGGCGGAGCGCTGCTCTCTTTCGGCTTTGGGAAGCGGAGGGGAGCGGCGGAGATTTCTGAGGAAGGAACCGCAAGTGGCGAAGGTGGGGGAACGGCCCCTGTTTCCCCTGCTTATAAAGAGGAGGAGGTGAACGTTATGCTTTTTCCGAATAAAGAATCACCCACGATCTCTCCCACGACGCCGCGTTCGACGCGTGCCGTTACGGGAGGGCGCGGTGGATACGGAGTTAGATACGGTGTGGACCCAGGCCGCGTGTGCCCATGCCCTGTTTTGGGCCTGGCCCAACAGCGCTCGGCACCGTGTGTGGCCCAGGCCCGGGGGCTCCTGTCGGTGTACTAAAGTAGGGGTACCTTAGTATCCCGAACTTGTGCACGGGCAGTCGCAGCGCCCCGCAGCAAGGCTTGCCGGGTTCCCGCCAAAATCCTCCGTAGTTCCTATTGATGCCATTCAAGAACAAAGTGTTTTAACTGAGAAGACAAAGCCCCGACAAGAGGAGCTTGCCGGGAAGGACAAGGCCCCGGCAAGAGGAGCTTGCCGGGAAGGCTAACCAAGGCATTTCAAGGAGCTTGCCGCGACGCGCCGCGCGTCCCGGCAATACCCGGCAAGCGACAAGCTTCCGGGCGCGACAAGACAACGACCGCGGCAAGGCGCTTGCCGCGGCAAAGCCACCACCCTGTGCCCACGCTCCAGCGCGTCCGTCGACGTGTCGCCGTAGGACCGTTCCAGGCGCACGTGGCGGGAAGCTGTGCAGCCAAGCGGTGCGAGGTGGCGAGTGGAGATGACGAGATGGCCATCGTGGCGAGCGGTGGCGCCCCTAATGGTCGCTTTTCTGCACTGTTTAGGCGACGCGGATGGGCATTTAATGCCTTTGTCCCCTGCCGTCAGAGTTAGGTAGGATCCACTGTATAAGCAGTTGTACCAACCGCACCTTTTACACTTTTACCCCCGCATGCGTTGCCACCTGTCGGTGACCCCTTGAGCCTATAAAAGGAGGCCCATGCGCAACGTAGAGGGGGCTCGACTCATTTGAAACCAGAACACTCCCACGCTCTCGAGCAAGAACATAATACAACCACAAAGCAACAGTAGGAGTATTATCTCTTCGGGGAGCTCCGAAGCTGGGTAAAATCGCTTGCGTGCTCCGCCTCGATCCGCTCTTCGTGCGCCCTCCGCTCCCTGCCGGACCGAAAAGGGGCCCTGCCCCATAGGTGTTCGTTTCCCACGACAAAGAGTCATTGTGGATTGCCGGTGAACGAAGTCTGTGAAGGTTCGGAAGTCTACCTTGAAGATTTACTAGAGTGATTGGGCGAGGACTAGGTGTCCTTAGCTCAAGGGGAATAAGGTGAAGATACGGTCTTCTGAGTTAAATCTCAGCCTCCCTAACCAGACTTACAGTTGTCACAGCAACTGGAACTGGTCCAACAAATCATGTGTCTTCAACAAGTGACTGGTTCTATCCTCTCCCTACCTTTACTTAAATTTTTTCTTCGTGAAGTCATTGCCTATCTGTCGTACCCGTTTGACTTCATTGCTCGACTACTATCGTTGATTGGCTTCATACTATCTTCCACCCTGATCCTTACTACTTAGCTGCTATTAGTCCTGTACTTTCACACCATTGCATACTTGAGTATGGTTTGCTTATTGTAGTTTATCTTCCGCTGCATATCAATTAGGTTATTTCGACTGTTTGTCTTCGAAACTTCCAAGTTTTGAAGACTTTCATAAAAATCGCCTATTCACCCCCCCTCTAGTCGATACTAGCACTTTCAATTGGTATCAGAGCAAGGTACTCCCTTGTTCTATGTGATTCGGTTTAACCACCTGGAGTTTTAGCTATGTCGACTGCAGGATTGAGGAACATATCTTGCCCCACCTTTGACAGTCATGAGTATCCCCGATGGAAGGCCATGATGAAGAAGCGACTCATGGCTATGTATAGCGAACTGTGGACCGTCACTGAGATTGGTCTTACTAATCTATGCAAGATGGCTGAGGCCGATGACATTCGCAAGTATACTCTACTAAACTTTACGCCGAAGGATGTCATCTGCTCCCATTTGTCCCGAAATCAGTTCAAGAATGTTATGCACCTCAATCACGCGAAGCTAATCTGGGACCGGCTTTCTGAGGTCTATGAAGGTCATCGTACTCGTCATGATCCTTGGTTTGAGGACTACATGGAGTCTCTTAAAGAGATGACTTTTGCACCTGAATCGCCATCATCTTCTCCATGCCTCATGGCAAAGGGTGATAAGGTAACTGAATGCTACCTCTCTGAATCTAGTGATGATGAATCAGGTGATGAATTTGGCCCCAGTTATGTCAAGCTTGCTTCCCTTGCCAGTAAACAACAAAGAGTCTTGGAAAGGGTTCAAGACATGCTTAGTAAGAGCGATGATATGTTGGGCGAAGAAATGGATCAGTCAAAAGCATTGGCTGAGAGTCTTCAGAGACTTCATTCCAAGTTTGACGCCCTTCAAGATCAACATAATGCTCTCTTGTCTGATCATGAGAAGCTTTCTTCTGAATGTCTTCAAAGAAAGCAAGATCTTGAAAAGATAAGAGTGGATTATGAAGATCTTCAGAAGGAGCGCGATTCATTACTTGCTCAAAAAATCAGCGTTACACTGGAAGAATTTGAACCACCATGTCTAAAATGCATCGAGCGTGATAACGCTACATCTGTTGCTGAATGTTCCACTGCTGCTACTATTTCATTGTCTTCATCTATTGATGTGGTTACTAACCCCTCTGCGAGGATACCACTACTATTGCTGATGAAAATGCTAGGTTGAAGACATTGCTTGAAACAGGGATGTATAAAAGTCTGAAAGGGCATCAGACATTGTGCGATGTCCTCAAAAAGCAGATTCTGAATCAAAACCCTAGGAAAGAGGGTGTTGGGTTCGAGAGGAGAATGAATGTTGATGGCTCCTACTGGAAGCCTGAGCAGTATCCCAAAACCACATGGGTTGCTGCAAAGGAACCTTCAGTGGATCCATCCACCTTATCTGGCTTTACCTGTGCTAATCCTATTGTCATTGATGAATCCTTTGATGCAAACTATAAGTTGTTCAAGAATCAGAATGGTGAAGTGTTTGCCAGGTATATTGGTACTAACTGCAGGAATGGACCACCTATGAAGAAGATCTGGGTACCTAAGCAACGCATTGAGAATCTTCCTATGAATGTCATCATGACACCACCAAGGAAGAAGACAAACCCCAGACCTATGGCTTCATATGGCCCAAAGGCTTCATACAGATACAGGACTCAGCTGAGTCACCCTGTCACGCCCAATATGCGACCCTATCCAAAAGGAACTCGAAGGTCCCACCAAGGATAGACCCGCATATTTAAACGCTTTTGCAAGGTGGATATCATTACATCAACATTACATAAATAGATGGGGATACATAGAAAAGGCATACAATGCCCCACAAATACAACACCATCTTACATAAGAGCACCATCCAACTACGGATGAAACACAAACAGAAACTCAAACGACATCCACCCTGCTAGCCCAGGCGGCCGACCTGGAACCTATCCCCTGATCGAAGAAGTAGAAGAAGAACTCCAAAACAAGCAACATCGCTCTCGCGTCATGATCATCGCATAACCTGTTCCTGCAACTGTTGTTGTAGTAATCTGTGAGCCACGAGGACTCAGCAATCCCTTTACCATGGGTATCAAGACTAGCAAAGCTTAAAGGGAAAGGAAGGGGTAAAGTGGTGAGGTTGCAGCAGCGACTAAGCATATATGGTGGCTAACATACGCAAATGAGAGCGAGCAGAGGAGCAAAGGAACGGTCGTCAGCTAGTAATGATCAGGAAGTGATCCTGAGCTCCTACTTACGTCAAACATAACCCAAAGACCGTGTTCACTTCCCGGACTCCGCTGAGAAGAGACCATCACGGCTACACACACAGTTGATGCATTTTAATTCGGATCTGGTGTCAAGTTATCTACAAGCGGACATTAACAAATTCCCATCTGCCACATAACCGTGGGCACGGCTCTCGAAAGTTTATAACCCTGCAGGGGTGTCCCAACTTAGCCCATGATAAGCTCTCGCGATCAACGAAGGATTTTCCTTCTCCCAGGAAGACCCGATCAGTCTCGGAATCCCGGTTTACAAGACATTTCGACAATGGTAAAACAAGACCAGCAAGACCTCCCGCTGTGCTGACAAATCCCTATGGAGCTGCACATATCTCGTTCTCAGGGCACACTGGATGAGCAAGACATCGGGTTGGCATAGACCCTTGTTCCCCAGGGGGCGCCGGACATCGCTCAGTTTGGACCAACACTTAGACAAGCATTGGCCCGGGGGGGGGCTAAAATAAAGATGACCCTCGAGAGAGCGACTCCCAAGGAAAAAGGTATAGGTGGTGGCGAGGCAAATGGTAAAACCAAGGTTGGGCCTTGCTGGAGGAGTTTTATTCAAAGCGAACTGTCAAGGGGGTCCCATAAATCACCCGACCGCGTAAGGAACGCAAAATCCGGGAACATAACACCGGTATGACGGAAACTAGGGCGGCAAGAGTGGAACAAAATACCAGGCATAAGGCCGAGCCTTCCACCCTTTACCAAGTATATAGATGCATTAATAATATAAGAGATATTGTGATATCCCAACATAATCCTGTCCACCTGTAACGCCCCGGATTCGATGCGCCAGGTGTCCGCCAGTTATTCACCGTTGTTGCCATGTCATTTGCTTGCGTGTTGCACTTTGCCATGTCATCATATGCATTTCATATCATGTCATCATGTGCATTTCATTTTGCATACATGTTCGTCCCATGCATCCGAGCATTTTCCCCATTGTCCGTTTTGCAATCCGGCACTCCTTTGTCACCCGGCGTCCCCCTCTTGTCTACTGTTGTGAGCGGGTGTTAAAATTTCTCGGAATGGACCGAGGTTTGCCAAGCGGCCTTGGTATAGCACCGGTAGACCGCCTGTCAAGTTTCGTGCCATTTGGATGTCGTTTGGTACTCCAATGGTTAACCGGGTAACCGCAAAGCCCTCTTTGTTTGCAGCCCAACACCCCCTTCAAAGTGGCCCAAAACCCAGGAAACTCCCCTCCATGCTCTCGGTCGTTCGATCACGATCGTGTGGGCGAGAACCGCACCCCATTTGGACTCTCCTAGCTCCCTCTACCTATTTAAACACCCCCTCCCCCGAAATTTCAGATCAAATCAACCCTAACCTAGCCTTCTTCCTCCTCTGCGCCGCCGGACAAAAATCCCCGCCGCCGGACATGTCCGCTCTGCCGCCCACGCCCAATACCCCGCCGCCACGTCAGCGCGTCGCCTTCTCTCTCCTCCCCGCGCCGCCGCGGTCCTGCGGGCCCACGGCCGACCCGCCCGG
>NC_041387.1:489274997-489279122 GCF_002162155.2 Triticum dicoccoides | reverse complement strand
GGCCCCGCTCCGCCTTTGCCGCCGGCGCCTCCCTGCGCCTCGCCGGCCCCGCGTCCTCGCCGGAGACTACGCCCACCGGCCGACACGCCCGCCGCCGCCCGCGGAGATCTCCGGCGCCGGCCGCTTCCCTCCGCCGCCTCGTCGTCGGCTCCTCCTCGCCTAAGCGCCTCCTCCCCCAACCCATGCCGCCTCCTTCCTCAACTCCGGTGGCCTGAGCCGGCCAACCTCGGGATCCGTGCCCAGATCCAGATCCGTTTTCGGAGGTTGACCCCGTTTATTTCCCCAAGTCCCCGAATATTTTGCATAATCATGCCATGTTCAACGCATCATAACTTGCTGCATACTGCTCCGTTTCGTCCGTGTAATATGTTAAATTGTTCGCCTCGACGAGTACTTCATTTCATTCTATTGCATCATGTTCATTTGAGACCATCTTGATGCCTGAATCATCGTTGCAAGAGTGCTAGTTGCTGTTAATCTGCTGAAACTGTTATAACATGCTCATTTGTCATTTTTGCCATGATTGATGTGTGCATCCTATGAGGTTGATGTCTACATGTGTTTTGATCTATGCTATTCCATATTTCCAGTGGTGCTATCCATGTATTTTTGTGGGTCTTGTAGTGAGTGCATCGAGCTTGTTAAGTAGTGTACTTGCTGTTGCTGTTTTGCTAGACTGATTCTGTTATATTTTGTTGCCATGTAAACCTGCTGCTACAAGTCATTCTATGCATAATCTGGAGATGTTCACTAAGGATGATTTGTTATACATGTCTTGCTCTATCCATTCATGCCCCTGGTTGCATTTATAGCCTTCTGTAGTTGGTTGTAATCTTGCTCCCAAAGTTGCTAAATAATGTTGTTGTCAGCCTGTTAACATTAAGTTCAATGTTGCCACGATTGTTGTTAGTGATCCATGCACCCTATGAACTTGCTATTGCCATTCTTAGCTTCATAAACATGTATTCGTACTGTTGGTTTCCTTACCATGCCATGTATTGCTCTGTGGTGAGTGGTTCAAGCTCACCAACATGCCTACTTATTGTAGTACCTGCCATGTATGAATCTGTCATATAACTTGCCATGTTTACATGGGTGCCATCATATCTTCTGATCCTTTTTGGCTCATGTTCAGTAAGGGTATTTTGTTATATGCAATTAGTATATTCATGCCATGCCTTTGTTTACCATGTTAAGTTCCTGTAGCATGTTGTTTGATAGCTCTAAACATTGCAACCTGATGTTATTTCTGCCAAGCCTGAAACTGTTATAATTTGCAATCTTCCCATGTCCTTTTGAGCATGTTCTATTCTTTTATGGAGATAGCTCAGTGTTCATGTTTTGTTGTGCTTTACCTGTACTTCATTGTCATGCCTTTTGTTTTTACGTTGGGATGCTGTAGCCTATTGTTTTGATGCTTGCAATATGCCTAGTTGCTGTTTTGGACAGATTGATGCATAACTTGTATAGAGTGTATGTGTTGAACCGTTGCTCCGTTTTGAGTGTGCTATATATGAAACTTGCTTGATTTTGCATGTAGCTTCATATTATCATGTTGCATCCTTGTTTTGAGGTGTTTGCTTGATGTTTGGGTGCATTTTGCATCAATGCCATGTTTAACTTGTTTTGCTCATATCTTCTAGGCCGTAGCTCCGAATTAAATGAACTTCATATGTAACTTGACTAGAATCTCGTGTAGATCATCTTGGTGCATCTTAACGTGCTGTTTAACAACTTGAACATAATGCTTATTCAGTTCTGGACCAATTTCGAAATATGCATATGAGGACTTGCCGGATTTGTCATATGTTGTTTCCGGCCTCATTTAAACTTGCCTTGATGTGTTGTTCTTGTTTGCATCCTCTCTTTCCATGAGTAGCCTCATCTAGCTTTGTCATGAATCATGCTTGTTGTGCATCATGTCTTGTCTATATGTGGTGTGCTTACTATGTTGTGTGCTTCTTCTCGATAGTTCCCGTTTCGTTGCGATTGGGAGGATTTATTCGTCTACGCTTGGTTCATCTTCCTTGCTTCATCTTCTTCATGGACTCATTCTTCTTCCTTGCGGGATTTCAGGCAAGATGACCGTCACCTTGGATCTCACTACAATCATTGCCATGCTAGTTGCTTCGTTCTATCGCTATGCTGCGCTTCCTATCACTTGTTCCTTAAGCCTCCCAAATTGCCATGAACCTCTAACCTTTGACACCCTTCCTAGCAAACCGTTGTTTGGCTATGTTACCGCTTTGCTCAGCCCCTCTTATAGCGTTGTTAGTTGCAAGTGAAGTTGAAGATTGCTCCATGGTGGACAGGGTTATGTTGGGATATCACAATATCTCTTATAATTATTAATGCATCTATATACTTGGTAAAGGGTGGAAGGCTCGGCCTTATGCCTAGTGTTTTGTTCCACTCTTGCCACCCTAGTTTCCGTCATACCGGTGTTATGTTCCCGGATTTTGCATTCCTTACGCGGTCGGGTGATTTATGGGACCCCCTTGACAGTTCGCTTTGAATAAAACTCTTGTTTTAGTGTTAGTGTTGGTGATTTATGTGACCCCCTTGTCTAAGTGTTGGTCCGAACTAGAGCCCTTTGCAGCGCCCCCTCAAGGAAACTTGAGGTCTGGTTTTAGTTGTACGGATTGCTCATCCGGTGTTGCCCGGAGAACGAGATATGTGCAGCTCCTATCGGGATGTCGGCGCATCGGGCGGTCTTGCTGGTCTTGTTTTACCATTGTCGAAATGTCTTGTAATCCGGGATTCCGGGACTGATCGGGTCTTCCTGGGAGAAGGAATATCCTTCGTTGATCACAAGAGCTTATCATGGGCTAAGTTGGGACACCCCTGCAGGGTATAAACTTTCGAGAGCCATGCCTGCAGTTATGTGGCAGATGGGAATTTTTTAATGTCCAGTTGTAGATAACTTGACACCAGATCCGAATTAAAATGCATCAACTGCGTGTGTAGCCGTGATGGTCTCTTCTCGGCGGAGTCCAGGAAGTGAAAACGGTTTCTGTGTTATGTTTGACGTAAGTAGGTGTTCAGGATCACCTCATGATCATTACTAGCTTCACGACCGTTCCTTTGCTTCTCTTCTCGCTCCTATTTGCGTATGTTAGCCACCATATATGCTTACTCGCTGCTGCAACCTCACCACTTTACCCCTTCCTTTCCCATTAAGCTTTGCTAGTCTTGATACCCATGGTAATGGGATTGCTGAGTCCTCGTGGCTCATAGATTACTACAACAACAGTTGCAGGTACAGGTTATGCGATGATCTTGACGCAAGAGCAATGCTTCCTTGTTTTGGACTCCTTTTGCTTCTTCTTCGATCAGGGGATAGGTTCCAGGTCGACAGTCTGGGCTAGCAGGGTGGATGTCGTTTGAGTTTCTGTTTGTGTTCCATCCGTAGTCGGATGTTGATCTCTTCTAAGGTGATGTTGTATTCATGTGGCATTGTATGCCTTTTGTATGTATCCCATCTATAATGTAATGTTGATGTAATGATATCCACCTTGCAAAAGTGTCTTCAAGATGCGCTTCTATCCTTGGTGGGACCTTCGAGTTCCTTTAGGATAGGGTCGCATCTTGGGCGTGACAAGTTGGTATCAGAGCCTCGTCCGACCCTAGGAGCCCCCCCTTGATTGATCGTCTAGTTTGGCTGTTGTTGAGAGTAGAAAAAAATTGTTTTCTGAGTCTAGTTATATCGGAGAGTAGGAATTCTTTTTACTCCTCAGCCCCTTCGTCGCTCTGGTGAGGAATCTTGACGTAGGTGTTTTGAATTACTCCTCTTCCCCTTCAAAATTTTCTTTAGGATCACGCAGTTGGTTTTTCGATCGTTGTTCCTCATCTCTTTTTCTTCGGTGCATTTCTCGTCAAGTTGACTCGAGCCTCTTCATCGTTGCCAAGTTCAATCCTCAGTTGTTTTTCTTTTTCCCACCCACCCACCCTTTTTCTTCTTGGAACCGGAGTCCGTAATCGAGTATCCATCCTACTCGTGTGAAGCCTTTGCATTCTCTCCTCAATTATTTCAACCGGTGTTTTCTCTTCAAGATATTCGTCGGTTCCCCTTCCAAGTTGTCTTTGTTTTTCCCACCCTCCCACCCTCTTATTCCCGGAGTTTGA
>NC_041387.1:489272163-489274678 GCF_002162155.2 Triticum dicoccoides | reverse complement strand
CGTCCATCAATTTCATTCGTGCGGAGCCTCTTCAGTCTTTTGTCAATTATTTCAACCGGTGAAATCTCGTCTCGTTCGTCATTCTTCATCTCTTTTTCTTTTTCCGGTGGATTCAATTCAAGTTTTTTCGGTGTTGATCATATTCTTTTCCTCGGCTCAAATGTTTTCCCCTTGCTCGTTCGCCTCTCGCCAGTTTATCTTTTCGGAGTGCTCAAGACATCTCAGGAGATTCGCATGTGTTCGAATTAATTCGAGGTTGTCACCTCATTCAAATATTTCAATTGTTCCGGTGCATCATCTATCTGTTCAACAATCCTTTTTCAACGGTGTTTTTCTCTTTAGTGGGCCCTAACCCACATGTCTTTTCCCAGGATCTTACTTGACTCTTCTAATTCCCCCGGAGTTATTCTCAAATTCTTTTCAAGTGTGACGTAAGAATGGATTTCATCAGTCAGATGCCCTTCCAAGATCGATTTCAAATCATTTTCATTGTTGACTCAACCTTTTCGGTGTTTCATTATCCCGGAGTATCTCAGTAAATTTTGGTGGTGTTTCTCGTCATCATTTGAAGATTGAAGAAGAGTTTTTCCTCTAAATCTTGCCCGTTTCTCTCGAAGTTTCGTGGTTCTAGCTTCATGTTATCCTCTCATATTATTCCTTTTGTCAGATATTCCTTTGCTTACCCATCCGGAGCATGTCAGGAGTTGTTTTTCCATTTCTTTCCAATGGAGGCCATCATTCCATTTAACGTTCTCTATTTATCCCGGTGCTTCGTTCAAGTGTTCGTGAATCAGCTCATGATCACTTTGTTCTTTTGCATCTAAATCCCCTCTAGCATATTTGTCTTCTAATTCTTCCACAGTGAGTCATTCTCCTTCGTCATTCAATTTTGAATTCAAACGGTGGTTCGTTGAAGATTCCTTTTCCGCTCTTATCATATTAATCCATTCCTTCTTTTCAATCCTACCGGTGGTTCATGAAGACCTTCTCAAGTTTGCGACATGGCACTTCTCAATCCTTTTCAAGAAGAATAAGTAGTATGCAAAATCCATTGCTTGTCATCAATTTAATTTGATGAAGGATAAACATACAGTAAATCTTATTCTTATTTCATCCAAGTGAGTAATCCCTTTTCTTCGGAGTGTGTTCTTGATGCATAAATTCTAGTTCCAAGTGTTTTCATCTTTTCTTTTCCGGAGTTCAAATTTCCTCGGCCATCTTGTCAGAACCTCCATCGGAATCATCGCAAGGCTCGTCTTATTCTTTCATCCTTCATTCTATCTCATCATCCTTTTGTCACCGGAGTTCTTCATGGTGGTTCTTCATGATTTAATGCACTCTTCAAGTGTTCATCAAGATTTTGTTGGAGGAATTCAAGTATCTTTTCTTCGCGCGTCTCGAAGTGCTATTAATTCTCCGTATTCTTTTGAAGTCGAGTTTTGCATTTCTTCGTTCTTCTAAGCTATCCAATCATTTCCTTTTGTGGCCGGTTATCATCTTATGATCTTGAGATGTTACCTATAAGACCACAACAAGCTTATTCTTTTTGTTGTTGATTTTCTCAACAACTTCGTTCAATCTTTTCTCGCAAGGATGCTTTTCAAATTCATTCGTGCTAGAAGATGTCATCTTCTTCTCCATTCTTTTCTTTCAACTTTTTCAATTCTTCCGGAGGCATTGTGTTGTTCCACTCGTCAACTATCGTTCCATTTTGTCAATCTCAGTTCCAAATCTTTCCATGTTCAGTCGGAGTGCTGCCTAAATCCTTTTTAGTCTTATTCGTTTCTAACTCGTTCTAACCGAAGTGGTTTCATAGTCTATCTGATTCCGTGAGTTCAATTCTCGTCATTCTCGTCGTTCCTTTCTTCTTCTCGAGGGCTCTCGATTCTTTGCTTCTTCTCTTGAGTTCTTGTTTCACCTCATCCCTTTTCCCCTCCGTCTCGGTCCTAAGATCTCGGGACGAGATCTCTTGTTAGTGGAGGAGAGTTGTAATGCCCCGGATTCGATGCGCCAGGTGTCCGACAGTTATTCACCATCGTTGCCATGTCATTTGCTTGCGTGTTGCACTTTGCCATGTCATCATATGCATTTCATATCATGTCATCATGCGCATTTCATTTTGCATACATGTTCGTCCCATGCATCCGAGCATTTTCCCTGTTGTCCGTTTTGCAATCCGGGACTCCTTTGTCACCCGGCGTCCCCCTCTTGTCTCCTGTTGTGAGAGGGTGTTAAACTTTCTCGGAATGGACCGAGGTTTGCCAAGCGGCCTTGGTATAGCACCGGTAGACCGCCTGTCAAGTTTCGTGCCATTTGGAGGTCGTTTGGTACTCCAACGGTTAACCGGGTAACCACAAAGCCCTCTTTGTTTGCAGCCCAGCACCCCCTTCAAAGTGGCCCAAAACCCAGCAAACTCCCCTCCATGCTCTCGGTCGTTCGATCACGATCGTGTGGGCGAGAACCGCACCCCATTTGGACTCTCCTAGCTCCCTCTACCTATTTAAACACCCCCACC
>NC_041387.1:489265929-489271669 GCF_002162155.2 Triticum dicoccoides | reverse complement strand
CTCCGTCTTCACCGCTGGCACCTCCCTGTGCCTCACCGGCCCCGCGTCCACGCAGGAGATCGCGCCCACCGGCCGATGCACCCGCCGCCGCCCGCGGAGATCTCCGGCGCCAGCCTCCTCCCTCTGCCGCCTCGTCGCCGGCTCCCCCTCGCAGGAGCGCCTCCTCCCCCAACCCAGGCCGCCTCCTTCCTCAACTCCAGTGGCCCGAGCCGGCCAACCTCGGGATCCGTGCCCAGATCCAGATCCGTTTTCGAAGGTTGACCCCGTTTATTTCCCCAAGTCCCCGAATATTTTGCATAATCATGCCATGTTCAACTCAACATAACTTGTGGCATGCTGCTCCGTTTCGTGCGTGTAATATGTCAAATTGTTCGCCTCGACGAGTACTTCATTTCATACCACTGCGTCATGTTCATTCGAGTCCATCTTGATGCCTGAATCATCGTTGCAAGAGTGCTAGTTGCTGTTAATCTGCTGAAACTGTTATAACATGCTCATTTGTCATTTTTGCCATGATTGATGTGTGCATCCTATGAGGTTGACGTCTACATGTGTTTTGATCTATGCTATTCCATCTTTCCAATGGTTCTATCCATGTATTTTTGTTGGTCTTGTAGTGAGTGCATCGAGCTTGTTAAGTAGTGTACTTGCTGTTGCTGTTTTGCTAGACTGATTCTGTTATATTTTGTTGCCATGTAAACCTGCTACTACAAGTCATTCTATGCATAATCTGGAGATGTTCACTAAGGATGATTTGTTATACATGTCTTGCTCTATCCATTAATGCCCTGTTTGCATTTATAGCCTTCTGTAGTTGGTTGTAATCTTGCTCTCAAAGTTGCTAAATAATTTGCTGTCAGCCTGTTAACATTAAGTTCAATGTTGCCACGATTGTTGTTACTGATCCATGCACCCTATGAACTTGCTATTGCCATGCTTAGCTTCATAAACATGTATCCTTACTGTTGGTTGCCTTACCATGCCATGTATTGCTCTGTGGTGAGTGGTTCAAGCTCACCAACATGCGTACTTATTGTAGTACCTGCCATGTATGAATCTGTCATATAACTTGCCATGTTTACATGGGTGCCATCATATCTTCTGATCCTTTTTGGCTCATGGTCAGTAAGGGTATTTTGTTATATGCAATTAGTAGATTCAGGCCATGCCTTTCTTTACCCTGTTAAGTTCCCGTGGCGTGTTGTTTGATAGCTCTAAACATTGCAACCTGATGTTATTTCTGCCAAGCCTGAAACTGTTATAATTTGCAATATTCCCATGTCCTTTTGAGCATGTTCTAGTCTTTTCTAGAGATAGCTCAGTGTTCATGTTTTGTTGTGCTTTACCTGTACTTCATGCCCATGCCTTTTGTTTCTACGTTGGGATGCTGTAGCCTATTGTTTTGATGCTTGCAATATGCCTAGTTGCTGTTTTGGACAGATTGTTGCTATAACTTGTATAGAGTGTATGTGTTGAACCGTTGCTCCGTTTTGAGTGTGCTATATATTGAACTTGCTTGATTTTGCATGTAGCTTCGTATTATGAGGTGTTTGCTTGAGGTGTTTGCTTGAGGTGTTTGCTTGATGTTTGGGTGCATTTTGAGGTGCTTGCTTGATGTTTGGGTGCATTTGGCATCAATGCCATGTTTAACCTGTTTTGCTCATATCTTCTAGGCCATAGCTCCGAATTAAATGAACTTCATATTTAACTTGACTAGAATCTCGTGTAGATCATCTTGGTGCATCTTAACGTGCTGTTTAACAACTTGAACATAATGTTTATTCAGTTCTGGACCAATTTCGAAATATGCATATGAGGACTTACCGGATTTGTCATATGTTGTTTCCGGCCTCATTTAAACTTGCCTTGATGTGTTGTTCTTGTTTGCATCCTCTCTTGCCATGAGTAGCCATATCTAGCTTTGTCATGCATCATGCTTGTTGTGCATCATGTCTTGTCTATGTGTGATGTGTTTACTATGTTGTGTGCTTCTTCTCGATAGTTCCCGTTTCGTTGCGATCGTGAGGATTTGTTCGTCTACGCTTGGTTCGTCTTCGTGGCTTCATCTTCTTCATGGACTCGTTCTTCTTCCTTGCGGGATTTCATGCAAGATGACCGTCACCTTGGATCTCACTACAATCATTTCCATGCTAGTTGCTTCGTCTTATCGCTATGCTGCGCTTCCTATCACTTGTTCCTTAAGCCTCCCAAATTGCCATGAACCTCTAACCTTTGACACCCTTCCTAGCAAACTGTTGTTTGGTTATGTTACCGCTTTGCTCAGGCCCTCTTATAGCATTGTTAGTTGCAAGTGAAGTTGAAGATTGCTCCATGGTGGACAGGGTTATGTTGGGATATCACAATATCTCTTATAATTATTAATGCATCTATATACTTGGTAAAGGGTGGAAGGCTCGGCCTTATGCCTGGTGTTTTGTTCCACTCTTGCCACCCTAGTTTCCGTCATACCAGTGTTATGTTCCCGGATTTTGTGTTCCTTACGCGGTCGGGTGATTTATGGGACCCCCTTGACAGTTCGCTTTGAATAAAACTCCTCCAGCAAGGCCCAACCTTGGTTTTACCATTTGCCTCACCACCACCTACTTTTCCCTTGGGAGTCGCTCTCTCAAGGGTCATCTTTATTCATCCCCCCCCCCCGGGCCAATGCTTGTCTAAGTGTTGGTCCGAACTAGAGCCCTTTGCAGCGCCCCCTCAAGGAAACTTGAGGTCTGGTTTTAGTTGTACGGATTGCTCATCCGGTGTTGCCCTAAGAACGAGATATGTGCAGCTCCTATCGGGATGTTGGCGCATCGGGTGGTCTTGCTGGTCTTGTTTTACCATTGTCGAAATGTCTTGTAAACCGGGATTCCGAGACTGATCGGGTCTTCCTGGGAGAAGGAATATCCTTCGTTGACCGCAAGAGCTTATCATGGGCTAAGTTGGGACACCCCTGCAGGGTATAAACTTTCGAGAGCCGTGCCCGCGGTTATGTGGTAGATGGGAATTTGTTAATGTCGGTTGTAGATAACTTGACATCAGATCCGAATTAAAATGCATCAACCATGTGTGTAGCCGTGATGGTCTCTTCTCGGCTGAG
The DNA here is from genome assembly GCF_002162155.2 of Triticum dicoccoides. Lineage (NCBI taxonomy): Eukaryota > Viridiplantae > Streptophyta > Magnoliopsida > Poales > Poaceae > Triticum > Triticum dicoccoides. The sequence goes on along the minus strand of NC_041387.1, from coordinate 489,268,572 downwards.
TCCGGGAAGTGAACACGGTTTCTGTGTTATGTTTGACGTAAGTAGGTGTTCAGGATCACCTCTTGATCATTACTAGCTTCACGACCGTTCCTTTGCTTCTCTTCTCGCTCCTATTTGCGTATGTTAACCACCATATATGCTTAGTCGGTGCTGCAACCTCACCACTTTACCCCTTCCTTTCCAATTAAGCTTTGCTAGTCTTGATACCCATGGTAATGGGATTGCTGAGTCCTTGTGGCTCACAAATTACTACAACAACAGTTGCAGGTACAGGTTATGCGATGATCTTGACGCGAGAGCGATGCTTGCTTGTTTTGGAGTCCTTCTGCTTCTTCTTCGATCAGGGGATAGGTTCCAGGTCGGCAGCCTGGGCTAGCAGGGTGGATGTCGTTTGAGTTTCTGTTTGTGTTCCATCCATAGTCGGATGTTGATCTCTTGTAAGATGATGTTGTATTCATGTGGCATTGTATGCCTTTTCTATGTATCCCATCTATTATGTAATTTTGATGTAATGATATCCACCTTGCAAAAGCGTCTTCAAGATGCGCTTATATCCTTGGTGGGACCTTCGAGTTCCTTTAGGATAGGGTCGCATCTTGGGCATGACACCACCATGGGGCAATCTTCAACTTCACCTGCAACTAACAACGCTATAAGAGGGGCTGAGCAAAGCGGTAACATAGCCAAGCAACGGTTTGCTAGGAAGGGTGAAAAGGTTAGAGGCTGACATGGCAACTTGGGAGGCTTAAAGAACAAGTGATAGGTAGCGCAGCATAGCGATAGAACGAAGCAACTAGCATAGCAATGATAGTAATGAGATCCAAGGTGACGGTCATCTTGCCTGAAATCCCGCAAGGAAGAAGAACGAGTCCATGAAGAAGACGAACGGATGAAGCCACGAAGACGAACCAAGCATAGATGAACGAATCCTCATGATCGCAACAAAACAGGAACTATCGAGAAGAAGCACACAACATGGTAAACACACCACACATAGGCAAGACAAGATGCACAACCAAGCATGATTGCATGACAAGGCTACATGAAGCTACTCATGGCAAGAGATGATGCATACAAGAACAAAACATCAAGGCAAGTTTAAATGAGGCCGGGAACAACGTATAACAATTCCGGTCAGTCCTCATATGCAAGTTTTGAAATTGGTCCAGATCTGAATAAACCTTATGTTCAAGTTGTTAAACATCAAGTTAAGATGCACCAAAATGATCTACACGAGATTCTAGTCAAGTTACATATAAAGTTCATTTAATTCGGAGCTACGGCCTAGAAGATATGAGCAAAAGAAGTTAAACATGGCATTGATGCAAAAAGCATGCAAGCATCAAGCAAACACTCCCAAACATGGATGCTACATGATAATATGAAACTACATGCAAAATCAAGCAAGTTTCATATAGAGCACACTCAAAACGGAGCAATGGTTCAACACATACACTATATACAAGTTTAAAGGGCATGCTGTCCAAAACAGCAACTAGGCATCTAGCAAGCATCAAAACAATATGCTACAGTACCACAACATAATAACGAAAGGCATGGGCATGAAGTACAGGTAAAGCATAGCAAAACATGAACACTGAGCTATCTCCAGAAATCACTAGAACATGCTCAAAAAGACATGGCAAGATTGCAAATAATAACAGTTTCAGACTTTGCAGAAATAACATCAGGTTGCAATGTTTAGAGCTATCAAACATGTTACAGGAACTTAACATGGCAAACAAAGGCATGGAATGAATCTACTAATTGCATAGAACAAAAGTCCCTTACTGACCAAGAGCCAAAAAGGCACAGAAAATATGATGGAACCCATGTAAACATGGCAAGTTATATGATAGATTCATACATGGCAGGAACAACAATAAGTAGGCATGTTGGTGAGCTTGAACCACTCACCCCAGAGTAATACATGGAATGTCAAGGTGACCAACGGTAAGAAGACATGTTTTACAAGCAAAGCATGGCAAGAACAAGTTCATAGGGTGCATGGATCACTAACGACAATCATGGCAACATTGAACTTAATGTTAACAGGCTGACAACAACATTATTTAGCAAGTTTGGAGCAAGATAACAACAAGTTGCGGCAGGCTAAAAATGCAACCAGGGGCATGAATGGATAGGGCATGACATGTATAACAAGTCATCATTAGTGAACATCTCCAGATTATGCATAGAATGACTTGTAGCAGCAGGTTCACATAGCAACAAAATATAACAGAATCAGCCTAGCAAAACAGCAACAGCAAGTACCCTACTTAACAAGCTCGATGCACTCAGTACAAGACTCACAAAAATACATGGATACCACCCCTGTAAAGATGGCATGACATAGTTCAAAACACATGTAGGGCTCAAGCTCATAAGATGCACACATCAAATGCAACAAAAATGACAAATCATCAAGTTATAACAGTTTCAGCAGATTAGCATCAACTAGCACTCTTGCAACGATGATTCAGGCATCAAGATGAACTCCAATGAACATGGTGCAATGGAATGGAATGTAGAGCATCTCTCAATGAATATTTTGACATATTGCATGCACGAAACGGAGCAACATGCAGCAAGTTATGATGCGTTAAACATGGCATGATAATGTCAAAATCTCTAGGACTGGAA
>NC_041387.1:489245990-489265033 GCF_002162155.2 Triticum dicoccoides | reverse complement strand
CGGTTGTAGATAACTTGACATCAGATCCGAATTAAAATGCATCAACCATGTGTGTAGCCGTGATGGTCTCTTCTCGGCTGAGTCCGGGAAGTGAACACGGTTTCTGTGTTATGTTTGACGTAAGTAGGTGTTCAGGATCACCTCTTGATCATTACTAGCTTCACGACCGTTCCTTTGCTTCTCTTCTCGCTCCTATTTGCGTATGTTAACCACCATATATGCTTAGTCGGTGCTGCAACCTCACCACTTTACCCCTTCCTTTCCAATTAAGCTTTGCTAGTCTTGATACCCATGGTAATGGGATTGCTGAGTCCTTGTGGCTCACAAATTACTACAACAACAGTTGCAGGTACAGGTTATGCGATGATCTTGACGCGAGAGCGATGCTTGCTTGTTTTGGAGTCCTTCTGCTTCTTCTTCGATCAGGGGATAGGTTCCAGGTCGGCAGCCTGGGCTAGCAGGGTGGATGTCGTTTGAGTTTCTGTTTGTGTTCCATCCATAGTCGGATGTTGATCTCTTGTAAGATGATGTTGTATTCATGTGGCATTGTATGCCTTTTCTATGTATCCCATCTATTATGTAATTTTGATGTAATGATATCCACCTTGCAAAAGCGTCTTCAAGATGCGCTTATATCCTTGGTGGGACCTTCGAGTTCCTTTAGGATAGGGTCGCATCTTGGGCATGACACCACCATGGGGCAATCTTCAACTTCACCTGCAACTAACAACGCTATAAGAGGGGCTGAGCAAAGCGGTAACATAGCCAAGCAACGGTTTGCTAGGAAGGGTGAAAAGGTTAGAGGCTGACATGGCAACTTGGGAGGCTTAAAGAACAAGTGATAGGTAGCGCAGCATAGCGATAGAACGAAGCAACTAGCATAGCAATGATAGTAATGAGATCCAAGGTGACGGTCATCTTGCCTGAAATCCCGCAAGGAAGAAGAACGAGTCCATGAAGAAGACGAACGGATGAAGCCACGAAGACGAACCAAGCATAGATGAACGAATCCTCATGATCGCAACAAAACAGGAACTATCGAGAAGAAGCACACAACATGGTAAACACACCACACATAGGCAAGACAAGATGCACAACCAAGCATGATTGCATGACAAGGCTACATGAAGCTACTCATGGCAAGAGATGATGCATACAAGAACAAAACATCAAGGCAAGTTTAAATGAGGCCGGGAACAACGTATAACAATTCCGGTCAGTCCTCATATGCAAGTTTTGAAATTGGTCCAGATCTGAATAAACCTTATGTTCAAGTTGTTAAACATCAAGTTAAGATGCACCAAAATGATCTACACGAGATTCTAGTCAAGTTACATATAAAGTTCATTTAATTCGGAGCTACGGCCTAGAAGATATGAGCAAAAGAAGTTAAACATGGCATTGATGCAAAAAGCATGCAAGCATCAAGCAAACACTCCCAAACATGGATGCTACATGATAATATGAAACTACATGCAAAATCAAGCAAGTTTCATATAGAGCACACTCAAAACGGAGCAATGGTTCAACACATACACTATATACAAGTTTAAAGGGCATGCTGTCCAAAACAGCAACTAGGCATCTAGCAAGCATCAAAACAATATGCTACAGTACCACAACATAATAACGAAAGGCATGGGCATGAAGTACAGGTAAAGCATAGCAAAACATGAACACTGAGCTATCTCCAGAAATCACTAGAACATGCTCAAAAAGACATGGCAAGATTGCAAATAATAACAGTTTCAGACTTTGCAGAAATAACATCAGGTTGCAATGTTTAGAGCTATCAAACATGTTACAGGAACTTAACATGGCAAACAAAGGCATGGAATGAATCTACTAATTGCATAGAACAAAAGTCCCTTACTGACCAAGAGCCAAAAAGGCACAGAAAATATGATGGAACCCATGTAAACATGGCAAGTTATATGATAGATTCATACATGGCAGGAACAACAATAAGTAGGCATGTTGGTGAGCTTGAACCACTCACCCCAGAGTAATACATGGAATGTCAAGGTGACCAACGGTAAGAAGACATGTTTTACAAGCAAAGCATGGCAAGAACAAGTTCATAGGGTGCATGGATCACTAACGACAATCATGGCAACATTGAACTTAATGTTAACAGGCTGACAACAACATTATTTAGCAAGTTTGGAGCAAGATAACAACAAGTTGCGGCAGGCTAAAAATGCAACCAGGGGCATGAATGGATAGGGCATGACATGTATAACAAGTCATCATTAGTGAACATCTCCAGATTATGCATAGAATGACTTGTAGCAGCAGGTTCACATAGCAACAAAATATAACAGAATCAGCCTAGCAAAACAGCAACAGCAAGTACCCTACTTAACAAGCTCGATGCACTCAGTACAAGACTCACAAAAATACATGGATACCACCCCTGTAAAGATGGCATGACATAGTTCAAAACACATGTAGGGCTCAAGCTCATAAGATGCACACATCAAATGCAACAAAAATGACAAATCATCAAGTTATAACAGTTTCAGCAGATTAGCATCAACTAGCACTCTTGCAACGATGATTCAGGCATCAAGATGAACTCCAATGAACATGGTGCAATGGAATGGAATGTAGAGCATCTCTCAATGAATATTTTGACATATTGCATGCACGAAACGGAGCAACATGCAGCAAGTTATGATGCGTTAAACATGGCATGATAATGTCAAAATCTCTAGGACTGGAATATGGGGTCAACCTTCGTTTTCTGATCAGGATCGGGCACGGGCTCCGAGGTTGACCGGAGTCTCGTCGGAGTTGGCCGGAGATGAGGAAGGAGGTCGGAGAGGTCGGGGACGAGGCGGAGGCGACAGATCCGGGGCAGGGGAGGCACGGGGCGGCGAGCTCGGCCGGCAAGGAGGCCGGGGCAGCGGCCAGCGAGCGCGGGCAGCGGAGCTCGGCTCCGGCCAGCGAGGGAGAAGCGGCGGCTCGGGAAGAGTCTAGCGAGGCGGCGGTTGACGGAGCCGGGGCACGGCTGCGGGGGCGGTCGAGGGAGAGGCGGCGGAGGACTTCGCGGGCGGCGCCGGGCGTGTCGGCCGGCAGGCGCGGCCTCCGGCGAGGTCGCCGAGTCACCGACGCGGCGAGGTCGAGGCGGGCGGTGAGGCACAACGGTGGCGGGGACACGGGTCCGCACGGGCAGCGGCGGGCGGCGGCACGGGCCCTGGCGGCGGAGGAGGGTGAGAGGGGCCGGCGGCGCGACATGGCGGCGCGTGAGAGGCTGGGGCGGCGGCGTGGGTGACGTGTCGACCCGGGATTGGTCCGGGCGACATGGAGGCTGGACATGTCTGGCGCGGATGGACATGTCCGGTGGCGCGAGGAGGAAGATGACTAGGGTTCATCCGCGAATTTGGATGGGGAGGGCATATTTATAGATAGAGGGAGCTAGGAGAGTCCAAATGAGGAGCGGTTTTCGCCCACATGATCGTGATTGAACGACCGAGAGCATGGAGGGGGTTAGGTTGGGTTTTGGGCCACTTTGGAGGGGTGTTGGGCTGCTAAGAGAAAGTGGGTTTCACGGTTACCCGCTTAACTGCTGGAGTATCAAACGACCTCCAGATGGCACGAAACTTGACAGGCGGTCTATCGGTGCTATACCAAGGCCGCTTGGCAAACCTCGGGCCATTCCGAGAAAGTTTAACACCCGCTCACAACAGGAGACAAAAGGGGGACGCCGGAGGGCATAGGAGCGCCGGATTGCAAAACGGACAACGGGGAAAATGCTCGGATGCATGAGACGAACACGTATGCAAAATGAAATGCACATGATGCCATGATAAAATGCAACACACAAGCAAATGACATGGCAAGGACGACGAATAACTGGCAGACACCTGGCGCATCGAAACCGGGGCGTTACAACACTCCTCCACTAATAAGAGATCTCGTCCCGAGATCTTAGGACTGAGACGGAAGGGGAAAAGGGATGAGGTGAAACAAGAACTCAAGAGAAGAAGCAAAGAATTGAGAGCACTCGAGAAGAAGAGAGGAACGACGAGAATGACGGGAATTGAAAGCTCCCGGAATCAGATAGACTATGAAACCACTCCGGTTAGAAGGAGATAAGAAACGAGTAAGACTGAAAGGATTTAGGCAGCACTCCGGCTGAAAAATGGATGAATAGAACACGAGCTTGAGAGGATGGAATTATACTTGATGAAGACATGACACAAAACCTTTGGAAAGAATTGAAAGAGTTGACTGAAAAGAACGGAGAAGAAAATGACAACTTGTGCCATGAATGAAATTGAAAGCATCTTTAGAAGGAAGGTTTAAACGGAGTTGTTGAGAAAATCAACAACAAAAAGAATAAGCTTGTTGTGGTCTTATAGGTAACATCTCAAAATTATGAGGTGATCGCCGACCACAAGCGGAAAAGATTAAATAGCTGAGAAGAACGGAGAAATGCAAAACTCCACTTCAAAATAATACGGAGAATTAATTGCACTTCGAGACGCGAGAAGAAAAGATACTTGAACTCCACCAACAAAATCTTGATGAACTCTTGAAGATTGAATTTAATCATGAAGAACCACCATGAAGAACTCCGGTAAACAAAAGGATGATGAGATAGAATGAAGGATGGAAGAATAAGATTAAAGCTTGCGGTGATTTGGATAGAGGTTCCGACGAAAAGGCCAAGGAAATTTGAAATCCGGAAAAGAAAAGATGAAAACCCTTGGAACTAGAATTTATTCATCACAAACAAACTCTGACGGAAGGGATTAATCACTTTGAGGAAATAAGAATAAGATTTATTGTATGCTTATCCTTCATCAAATTTAATTGATGATAAACAAATTTTTCATACTACTTATTCTTCTTGAAAAGGATTAAGGGGGGTATAGCACAAAACTTGAGAACGTCTTCATGAACCACCGGTAGGATTTGGAAAGAACGAATGAATTAATATGATAATCAAAGAAAAAGGATATTGAACGAACCACCGTAAGAATTCGAAAATGACTGATGAAAGAGACTGAATCACCGGGAAGAATTAGAAGAACCAATATGCTAGAGGGGATTTAGATGCAAAAGAACAAAGAGATCATGAGCTGATAAAAGAACACTTGAGTGAAGCACCGGAAGAATATTGAGATGAACGAACGGGCACGGATATAGAATAATTGGGGAATGAATCTGAAAACTTGGAATGAAGCAATATTCTGAAAAGATGGCCTCCGGATGATCGAGACGGCAAAAACAACTCCTGAAATACTCCGGATGGATGAAAAGAATAACTGACAAATGGAATAATTCGCGAGGATAACACGAAGCTAGAACCACAAAACTTCGAGAGAACGGACAAGATTTAGAAGGAACTCTTCTCCGGTCTTCAAATGATGACGAAAAACACCACCAAAATTCTTTAAGGCACTCCGGGAGAACGAAAAGCGAAGAGGTTGAGGCAACAACGAAAATAATTTGAAAGCGATCTTCGAAAAGATCCGACTGATGAAAATCATACTTACGTCAAACTTCAAAAGGATTTGAGAATAGATCCGGAAATTAGAAGAGTCAGGTAAGATCCTGGGAAAAGACATGTGGGTTAGGGCCCACTGAAGAGAAAACACCGTTGGACAGGATTGTTGAACAGATAGATGATGCACCGAAACAATTGAAATATTTGAATGAGGTGACAACCTCAAATTAATTGGAACACAGACGAATCCCCTGAGATGTCTTGAACTCCGGAATGATTGAATGACGAGAGGCAAACGAGCGAGGAGAACACTTGATCCAAGGAAAAGAATATAATCAACACCGAAAAAACTAGAATTGAGTCCACCGGAGAAGAAAGGGATGAAGAATGACGAACGAGACAAGAATTCATCGGTTGAGATAATTTACGAAAGACTGAAGAGATTCCGTACGAATGAAATTGATGCTTGAAACAGACTCAGGCTCCGGGAAGAAGGGGTTGGGAGGGCGGGAAAACAAAGGCAACTTGAAAGAGGAAATCGACGAATATCTTGAAGAGAAAACATCGGTTGAAATCATTGAGGAAAGAAAGCAAAGACTTCGCACGAGTAGAATGGATACTCGATTACGGACTCCGGCTCCGAGAAGAAAAAAGGGAGGGCGGGTGGGAAAAGAAAACAACTGAGGATTGAACTTGACAAAGAAGAAGAGGCTCGAGTCAACTTGACGAGAAATGCACCGGATGAAAAGAGCTGAGAACCAACGATCGGAAAACCAACTGCGTGATCCTAAAGAAAAATTCGAAGGGGAAGAGAAGTAATTCAAAACACCTACGTCAAGATTCCTCACCAAAGCGACGAAGGGGCTGAGGAGTAAAACGAATTCCTACTCTCCGATATAACTAGACTCGAAAAATAGTTTTTTTCTAGACTCGACAACGGCCAAACTACACGATCAATCAAGGGGGCTCCTAAGGTCGGTCGAGGCTCTGATACCAACTTGTCACGCCCAATATGCGACCCTATCCAAAAGGAACTCGAAGGTCCCACCAAGGATAGACCCGCATATTGAAACGCTTTTGCAAGGTGGATATCATTACATCAACATTACATAAATAGATGGGGATACATACAAAAGGCATACAATGCCCCACGAATACAACACCTTCTTACAAAAGAGCACCATCCGACTATGGATGAAACACAAACAGAAACTCAAACAACATCCACCCTGCTAGCCCAGGCTGCCGACCTGGAACCTATCCCCTGATCGAAGAAGAAGTAGAAGAAGAACTCCAAAACAAGCAACATCGCTCTCGCGTCATGATCATCGCATAACCTATACCTGCAACTATTGTTGTAGTAATCTGTGAGCCACGAGGACTCAGCAATCCCATTACCATGGGTATCAAGACTAGCAAAGCTTAAAGGGAAAGGAAGGGGTAAAGTGGTGAGGTTGCAGCAGGGACTAAGCATATATGGTGGCTAACATACGCAAATGAGAGCGAGAAGAGGAGCAAAGCAACGGTCGTCAGCTAGTAATGATCAAGAAGTGATCCTGAGCTCCTACTTACGTCAAACATAACCCAAAGACCGTGTTCACTTCCCGGACTCCGCCGAGAAGAGACCATCACCGCTACACACACGGTTGATGCATTTTAAATCGGATCTGGTGTCAAGTTATCTACAACCGGACATTAACAAATTCCCATCTGCCACATAACCGCGGGCACGGCTCTCAAAAGTTTATAACCTTGCAGGGGTGTCCCAACTTAGCCCATCATAAGCTCTCGCGATCAACGAAGGATATTCCTTCTCCCAGGAAGACCCAATCAGTCTCAGAATCCCGGTTTACAAGACATTTCGACAATGGTAAAACAAGACCAGCAAGACCTGCCGCTGTGCTGACAAATCCCGATAGGAGCTGCACATATCTCATTCTCAGGGAACACCGGATGAGCAAGACGTCAGCCTGGCATAGACCCTAGTTGCCAAGGGGGCGCCGGACATCGCTCGGTTTGGACCAACACTTAGACAAGCATTGGCATGGGGGGGGCTAAAATAAAGATGACCCTCGAGAGAGCGACTCCCAAGGGAAAAGGTATAGGTGGTGGTGAGGCAAATGGTAAAACCAAGGTTGGTCCTTGCTGGAGGAGTTTTATTCAAAGCGAACTGTCAAGGGGATCCCATAAATCACCCGACCGCGTAAGGAACGCAAAATCCAGGAACATAACACCGGTATGACGGAAACTAGGGCAGCAAGAGTGGAACAAAACACCAGGCATAAGGCCGAGCCTTCCACCCTTTACCAAGTATATAAATGCACTAATAATATAAGAGATATTGTGATATCCCAACATAATCCTGTCCACCATGGGGCAATCTTCAACTTCACCTGCAACTAACAATGTTATAAGAGGGGCTGAGCAAGGCGGTAACATAGCCAAGCAACGGTTTGCTAGGAAGGGTGAAAAGGTTAGAGGCTGACATGGCAACTTGGGTGGCTTGAAAAACAAGTGATAGGTAGCGCAGCATAGCGATAGAACGAAGCAACTAGCATAGCAATGATAGTAATGAGATCCAAGGTGACGGTCATCTTGCCTGAAATCCCGCAAGGAAGAAGAACGAGTCCATGAATAAGACGAACGTATGAAGCCACGAAGACGAACCAAGCGTAGACGAACGAATCCTCACGATCGCAACGAAACAGGAACTATCGAGAAGAAGCACACAACATGGTAAACACACCTCACATAGGCAAGACAAGATGCACAACCAAGCATGATTGCATGACAAGGCTACATGAAGCTACTCATGGCAAGAGATGATGCATACAAGAACAACATATCAAGGCAAGTTTAAATGAGGCCGGGAACAACATATAACAATTCCGGTCAGTCCTCATATGCAAGTTTCGAAATTGGTCCAGATCTGAATAAACCTTATTTTCAAGTTGTTAAACAGCAAGTTAAGATGCACCAAAATGATCTACACGAGATTCTAGTCAAGTTACATATAAAGTTCATTTAATTTGGAGCTACGGCCTAGAAGATATGAGCAAAACAAGTTAAACATGGCATTGATGCAAAATGCATGCAAGCATCAAGCAAACACTCCCAAACATGGATGCAACATGATAATATGAAACTACATGCAAAATCAAGCAAGTTTCATATAGAGCACACTCAAAACGGAGCAATGGTTCAACACATACACTCTATACAAGTTTAAAGGGCATGTTGTCCAAAACAGCAACTAGGCATCTAACAAGCATCAAAACAATATGCTACAGAACCACAACATAATAATGAAAGGCATGGGCATGAAGTACATGTAAAGCATAGCAAAATATGAACACTGATCTATCTCCAGAAATCACTAGAACATGCTCAAAAAGATATGGCAAGATTGAAAATAATAACAGTTTCAGACTTTGCAGAAATAACATCAGGTTGCAATGTTTAGAGCTATCAAACAACATGTTACAGGAACTTAACATGGAAAACAAAGGCATGGGATGAATCTACTAATTTCATAGAACAAAAGTCCCTTACTGACCAAGAGCCAAAAAGGCACAGAAAATATGATGGAACCCATGTAAACATGGCAAGTTATATGACAGATTCATACATGGCAGGAACAACAATAAGTAGGCATGTTTGTGAGCTTGAACCACTCACCCCAGAGCAATACATGGCATGGCAATGTGACCAAAAGTAAGAAGACATGTTTGAGAAGCAAAGCATGGCAAGAACAAGTTCATAGGGTGCATGGATCACTAACAACAATCATGGCAACATTGAACTTCATGTTAACAGGCTGACAGCAACATTATTTAGCAAGTTTGGAGCAAGATAACAACAAGTTGCAGCAGGCTATAAATGCAACCATGGGCATGAATGGATAGATCATGACATGTATAACAAGTCATCATTTGTGAACATCTCCATATTATGCATAGAATGACTTGTAGCAGCAGGTTTACATAGCAACAGAATATAATAGAATCAGCCTAGCAAAACAGCAACAGCAAGTACCCTACTTAACAAGCTCGATGCACTCAGTACAAGACTCACAAAAATACATGGATAGCACCCTTATAAATATGGCATGACATAGTTCAAAACACATGTAGGGCTCAAGCTCATAAGATGCACACATCAAATGCAACAAAAATGACAAATCATCAAGTTATAACAGTTTCAGCAGATTAACATCAACAAGCACTCTTGCAACAATGATTCAGGCATCAAGATGAACTCAAATGAACATGGTGGAATGGAATGAAATGTAGAGCATCTCTCGGTGAACAGTTCTACGTATTACACGCACGAAACGGAGCAACATGCAGCAAGTTATGATGCGTTGAACATGGCATGATAATGTCAAAATCTCAGGGACAGTGGAAAACGGGGTCAACCTTCGTTTTCAGATCTGGATCGGGCACGGGCTCCGAGGTTGACCGGAGTTTCGCCGGAGTTGGCCGGAGATGAGGAATGATGCCGGAGAGGTCGGGAATGAGGCAGAGGCGGCGGATCCGGGGCCGGGGAGGCATGGGGCGGCGAGCTCGGCCGGCAAGGAGGCCGGGGCAGCGGCCGGCGAGCGCGGGTGGCGGAGGAAGATGACTAGGGTTCATCCGCGAATTTGGATGGGGAGGGCATATTTATAGATAGAGGAAGCTAGGAGAGTCCAAATGAGGAGGTTTTACGGTTACCCGGTTAACCGCTGGAGTATCAAACGACCTCCAAATGGCACGAAACTTGACAGGCCGTCTATCGGTGCTATACCAAGGCTGCTTGGCAAACCTCGAGCCATTCCGAGAAAGTTTAACACCCGCTCACAACAGGAGACAAAAGGGGGACGCCGGAGGGCATAGGAGCGCCGGATTGCAAAACGGACAACGGGGAAAATGCTCGGATGCATGAGACGAACACGTATGCAAAATGAAATGCACATGATGCCATGATGAAATGAAACACACAAGCAAATGACATGGCAAGGACGACGAATAACTGGCAGACACCTGGCGCATCGAAACCGGGGCGTTACACACCCTAACGCCAATGTTTTGCAGGGAAATCATACTCAGACTTATGAATATGAGCGTGTGTCTTCGAACCGCTATGTTCATAGAACAAAGAACTTTTCTGCTTATTCATATGAGTATCATTCATCTCCTGCAAGGGTATTTGCTAGGGCTTCAAAGCCGAAATTCTCAGATGCTGCACTTAGACTCATTGCTTCTAAGCCACCCCTGAAAATGTGGGTGGCGAAGAAGAATTAACTGTCTTTTGTAGAGAAAGGTCTCCAGCCTGCAATCAAAGGCGTCCGATGCTATTGTTGGGGACCTAAAACACATTATGGACGCATGATAAAATGTCTTATTATATATTTCACATCTAAATCGCTTACCAGTCATACTATGATTCCTAACCTTGATCTAAGCTGTGAAAATCCTTGTATGTGTCAAATGCTTATGCTTCACAACACTCTTTGTTAAGCCTATCCTCCTAACTGCATTGTAGGGTATGTCACCAAAAGCTTCAGAATGGATTATGGACAGCGGATGCACAAATCATATGACTAGTGATCGAAGTCTTCTGATGGACTCAACCTTACGTCCATCAGACAATGGTCACATCACATTTGCTGACACTGGTAAAAGCAAGGTATTGGGTCTAGGTAGAGTTCCAATCTCAAAGGATCAACACATGGATAAACTAATGCTTGTTGAATCCCTTGGTTTCAACTTAATGTCTGTCTCAATGCTTTGTGACTTGAACATGATTGTGCTATTCGGAAAATATCATTGCCTTGTACTAATGGAATCTGACAAGTCTCTAGTCTTTGAAGGATATAGGAAAGATGATCTATACATGGTAGATTTCTCAGCAGGTCCACAGCTTGCTTTTTGTCTTCTCGCAAAAGCTTCAGAATGCTGGCTCTGGCATCTGAGGCTGGGGCATGCAGGCATGAGGAACTTGCACACACTCGTCAAGAAGAAGCATGTCATAGGCATCTAGGGTGTCAAGTTCAAGAAGGAACATCTGTGTGGTGCCTGCGAAGCTGGAAAGATGTCTAGGGCAAAGCACCCCTCGCAGACAATCATGACAACATCTCAACCCTTCGAGCTGTTACACATGGACTTATTTGGACCTACTCACTACTCCACCCTCACAAAAACTGCATGTCTCTATGGCTTCGTCATTGTTGATGACTACTCAAGATACACATGGGTGCACATAATTCTCTACAAGACTGAAGTGCAAGATGTCTTCAGACGCTTCGCAAATCGAGCAATGAACAGTTATGGCGTGAAGATCAAGCACATCAGAAGTGACAATGGCACTGAATTCAAGAACACCGGACTTGATCTTTATCTGGATACAATGGGAATCACTCATGAGTTCTCTGCTCCATACACACCTTAGTAAAATGGCATCGTTAAGCGCAAGAACAGAACCCTCATTGAGATGGCTCGAACAATGCTAGATGAATACAAGACACCAAGAAAGTTCTGGCCTGAAGCTATTGATACAACATGTCACATCATCAATCGTGTGTACATCCATAAGCTTCTGAACAAAACATCCTATGAGCTCCTTACTGGCAAGAAGCCAAATGTCAGCTACTTCAGAGTATTTGGAGCTAGGTGCTGGATCAAGGATCCCAATCACAAGTCAAAATTTGCACCTAACGCTCACGAAGGCTTCATGCTTGGCTATGGAAAGGACTCACATTCCTACAGAGTCTTCAACCTCTATCTCTACAAAATCGTCGAAACTGTGGATGTGAGATTTGATGAAACCAATGGTTCACAGAGAGAGATCCTGCCAAGTACACTAGACGAAGCTCCGCCCAGTGAATCTATAAAGCTGATGGGAACTGGTGAAATCATGCCCTCTAAAGCGTAGCCTGAAGAGGAACTTATCATTTCTACACCTAACCAACCTGAAGACAATGCTCAGACCGAACACAATCCTCCTAATGATGACAATGATCAGCAAGAACAAAGTCTTCGTCCAGTTCATCCTCGTGTTGCGGATGAAGTACAAATTGAGAAGATAATTGACAGCATCAATGCACCTGGTCCACTCACTCGCTCAAGAGCAACACAGTTAGCAAATTTATGTGGGCACTTTTCATTCGTGTCAACATCAGAACCCAAGAAAGTTGCTGAAGCCTTTATGGAACCTCAATGGATTCAAGCTATGCAAGAAGAACTTCAACAATTCAAGATGAACAATGTTTGGGAACTTGTGAAGCGACCTGACCCTCGCAAGCATAACATTATTGGCACAAAATGGATATATCGAAACAAGCAAGATGAGCATGGTCAAGTCGTCAGAAACAAAGCACGTCTTGTGGCTCAAGGATATACTCAAGTTGAAGGAATTGACTTCGATGAAACGTTTGCTCCTGTTGTTAGGCTTGAAGCTATTCGCATACTGCTAGCCTATGCTAACCACCACAACATCTTGCTATATTGTCAGGACCCCGACTCGATGTCACATCGATCTAGCTGGTAACGCCTCATATCACTTTGCGGCCTCACGCACGGTATCCCACGGGTGTCGTCTTACCTTTTCCCGGGACCGTTTGCGCCTTTTGGCTCACGTATATGATAGTGTCGCTAGCATCCATATGATAAAGAGCCCGGGCTGACATGACTAGTCGTAAACCCAAAGTGGCACAGACTTACAGGGACAGGCATCCATGACCCAGCTTCGAACGTGTCGGTCATCAGCAAGTGGGTCCGGGCTGTAGCACTGGGCTAGCAGGACTCCGGTAAACCGGGCTATAGCGGGCTAACAGGACTCCGGTACTCAAAGCGTGACATTTCCCCGAAGGGACAGACACAGGAACGAAGAAGGACACATGCCGGCCAGCCTAAGTGTTCCAGAGCAGTAGCAAGCTACCATGGCTCAGCGGTAACACTAGGAGACATTTCCCGGTAAGAGAGGCTACTAAAGATAAACAACTAGATAGTCAGATCCCACACATACCAAGCATTTCAATCATACACACAATATGCTCGATATGTGCAAATACAACGAAGCATCACAACATGACTCTATGACACAAGTACTTTATTTAAGGCTCAGTGAGCCATACATATCATACACAAAGTTACGGGTCTCACGACCCCACATACAAGTCATACAGTCATACAAACCAGCAGCGGAAGTAACTTGTCTGAGTACAGACAACTAGTAAAATAAAAGAGGCTTGGAAAGCCTAGCTATACTACGTGGTCCTTCACAAGCTCAGGGTCACCACCTGGGTCTTTAGCCTACTCGTTGATGTCAACGTCTACATAGAACCCATCAGAAGGGGTTGCAGCGTCTTCTGTAAAAATGTAGATTATAGCAACATGAGTACAAAGGTACTCAGCAAGACTTACATCAGATCCTACATACATGCATAGTATCAAGAAGGGTTGGTGGAGTTATTGCAGCAAGCCAGCTTTGACTCTTGGCTAGGCTATCCTACGATACTCCAACTGAAATGATTTTGCGCACACGAGTCCACTACTCACCAATTTAATACACTACCGAGGATCCGCCTCCGTCTTCCTACGGAAGAGCCATCCTCGGCACTCACACTTATCTTGAGGCTTTTAGTAGTTTCCATTTACTTGTCTATGAACTGTATAGGCAACCAAGTAGTCCCTTACCGCGGACGCGGCTATTCGAATAGATCATGTTAACCCTGCAGGGGGTACTTCTTCATACACGCTCTCACCACTTACCGTCGTTTACACGACATGTACTCGGCAACCTTCAAGCGGAAGCCAACGTGGGTGTCGGCCACGACCTACCTAATCACCTAAGCCTCCAGTCCAGGTTTATCGCCTATTCAGGTTCCATCCGCAGGGAGTCCGTCCGAGGTTTCCCATACGGACCCGAACGATGTGAACAGGGTTCCCGAGATACCTAACGGGTATTCGGTACACCCGGCCACGTACCTACCGCATCACAGCCCACCCCTACGGTCAGCGCTGTCCACGGCCTCCAGTAGGCTACAAACACCAGAAACTACTTGCAACTCCTGGACGGAGAACTAGGGTGAATAAGAAGCCGAGAGGGTCCATTGGTTTCGGGCCCAATGCATGGTAGTAGATGATTCTTAAATCACACATACAGATCTCAGTGCTTAAGGTCGGCTTCAATGAAACAACCCACCATGTACTCCTACATGGCCTCTCATCGATACCTTTACCAAATCGTGTTCACCACACCACTCTCATTACCGACATAATCATTTCACTCCAGCCCATCACCCCGATGAACCAGACCTGACACGACTCTAAGCATAGCAGGCATAGCAAGGTAGGAACAACACATACATATGGCTCAAGCAACTCCTACACATGCTAGTGGGTTTCATCTAGTTACTGTGGCAATGACAGGTCATGCAGAGGAAATGGGTTCAACTACCGTAGCACACAGCAGTTTGAATCGCGTTGTCTTAATGCAGTAAAAGAGAGCAGGAGCGAGAACATGGGATTGTATCGATATGATCAAATGGTTGGTTGCTTGCCTGATGGTTCGATGCACTGATATGGTTCTTCGTTAGGGTAATCACGGTACTCCTCGGGGACAGAACCTGTCGCAAAGGACATCGATACACAAGCATCACCAAACAATGTGCAACAATATGATGCATGCATGAAACATGGCAATATGAGTGTGTTGGGCTAGTGCAACTAGAACCAGAAGGGTTTGAACAAATTTGAATCAAAGATTCAAATTTCAAATTCAAACATGGCCTTTTAAAAGTGCTTTTCCTTGTTCTGCTTAAAACATCAATTTAACTTGTTTGATCATGCATGAAAATAGTACAGATGGGTAGATTGGATTTTTCTGATCATTTTTCATATATAATTTGTCCAATTTGGAGTTACAGAATAAAAGTTATGAATTTTTGAAGTTTAAATAATATTCTGGAATTTCCTGATTTAAATTAAATCCAGAAATATAATTATTGCGCCAGCATGACGTCAGCATGACGTCAGTGGTCAACTGCGGCTGGCTGAGGTCAAACCTGACGTGTGGGGCCCACACGTCAGTGACAGGGGGGGTTAAACAGGATTAAATTAATCCTAATTAGGGATTAGTGGCGCTGGGGCCCACTGTCAGTGTCAGGGGGGTTGACTAACAGTAGTTTAGCGCTAATCTAACCACCTGGCCGACAGGGCCCACGCGTCAGTGACCCTGGGAGGTCAAACCCCAGGTCGGACAAGTCAAACCCCACCGGCGACTTGACGCCGGCGAGGTCCGAGACGGCGGCGAAAGTGCTTTTTGCCATTCCGGCAACCAAATGGACGGCGGAAGGCATCTACGTGTTGCTGAGGTTGAGCCGCGACTATTGGTGGTGGTGGTTGGGCTCGGGGTGGCCGGAGTTGACGGCGGCGAGCTCGGCTGCGGCTGCCGGAGTTCGGGTGCGGTCGGAATCGACGTTGCAGGGGGCTTGGGGAGGCGTTAGTGCGCGCTGCGTGCTCCTGGTGAGGTGGGGAGCACGATGGTGTGCTCGGTTGGGTGCTACGGTGACCGTGGCCACGACGGCGACATCGCCGGCGGCGTGGAGCTCTCGGCCAAGGTGGGGCTAGGGCCTAGAGGTCGAAAGAGACCAGGGGAGAAGGGGGAAACGATCCGGGGCTCACCGCGGGGCTGCAGAGGTGGTTAGCGGGCTCGGGGACGCGCTGGAGACGACGAATTCGATGGCGACGATGATCGGAGCCCGAAGAGGGGAACGGCGACGTGGCGGCGATGCAGGGCTTCCGGGGAGCTGTGGAGCGGTGGGGAGGAAGAGGGAGTCGAGGCGGAGCTCCTGAGCTAGTCGGGGGAGCGAGGGGTGGTCGGAGACGGCGGCTATGGCGAACGGCGGCGACGGTGGTGTTCGGCCGTGAGAGAGAGAGGGAGAGAGCAGCACGGGAGAGAGAGAGGGATAAGGCCAGGGGATCGGGGCGGCACCGAGAAGAAGCGCCGCGGCGTCGCGCTGGCGGGGGAGGCAGGCAGACGGGCTGGTGGCGTGGCGCTCCGGCCGTGCGCGCGCGCCGGCCACACGCCTGGCCGACTGGCGCCAGGAGGACGACGGCGGTGGTGGGCTGGGCTGGCTTGCTGGGCCGGCCAGCTGGCTGGGCCGCACAGGGAAGTTTTTCCCTTTTTTTTTGTTTCTGTTTTTATTTAATATATCTGCAACTTTGTTGAATTTAATAAAATACCTAGGCAACTTCAAAAAATCACCAAACTATTCCTGGCCCATAGTTGGATTATTTCCAACATGAAACATTTTAGTTTGGAGATATTTGAGCATTTAAATATTTTATATTATTTTAAATGCCCAAATTCAAATATCTATGATTTAAATCAAAAACCCTAGGATGGCCTAGGAAAATGTGCACCACTTTTGGCAGAGGTTCTGAACCAAGGCAAAAATGATGGGCATTTTAGAAGGGCATTTCAGGTTCATTGAAAAATTATTTTAGTAACCCTAGTTGGTTTCAGAGGGGACTGGGGGTTCTGTCATCCCCATTTCAAGTTTCTGATGAAAGAATAAACATGATGCAACACTCTAATGCATGACTAGCTAGGGTGTGACAACTCACCCCCACTCAAAAGAATCTCGTCCCGAGATTTGGGTTCCTCCGGAAAGAAGGCGGGGTACTCGAGTCGAAGACGATCCTCCCTTTCCCAAGTTGCTTCATCCTCAGAATGGTGCGACCATTGTACTTTGAGGAACTTGATGTTCTGGCGTCGAGTGGTACGCTCGGCTTGATCGAGAATACGAATGGGGTACTCTCGATATGTAAGATTATCCTGGAGATCAAGCGTTTCGTGGTCCACTTCACGGATAGGATCCGAGAAGCAACGCCTGAGTTGGGAAACGTGGAAGACATCGTGAACTCTGGAGAGGTGCGGAGGTAGTTCCAACTGGTAGGCAACTTCTCCTTGTTTGGCAAGAATGCGAAAAGGTCCAATGTAACGAGGAGCCAATTTTCCTTTGATACCGAAACGATGGGTTCCCTTCAGAGGGGTGACCCGAAGATAAGCCTTCTCGTCAACCTCGAAAGTCATAGCCTTATGTTTTCGGTCATATTGACTCTTTTGACGGGATTGGGCTGTTTTCAACTTTTCACGAACGATACGAACTTGTTCTTCTGCTTCCTGAATCATGTCCGGGCCAAAGAATTTTCTTTCCCCGGTCTCTGACCAGTTAAGGGGTGTTCGACATCGTCATCCATAGAGAACTTCAAAAGGGGCTTTACCCAAGCTAGATTGATAGCTGTTGTTGTAAGCGAATTCGGCAAATGGAAGGCACTTCTCATAGTCCATTCCGAATGAGATAACAGAGGCTCGAAGCATGTCTTCTAGAATTTGGTTGACGCGTTCCACTTGACCACTCGACTGAGGGTGGAAAGCGGTGCTAAAGGAAAGACGGGTTCCCATAGCATTTTGGAAACTTTCCCAAAATCAAGAGGTGAAAAGACTTCCTCAATCCGAGTTAATTTCCAAAGGAACACCATGGAGAGACACTATTCGGGAGATGTACAAATCTGCCAGCTGACTAGCGGTTATACTCTCACGAACAGGTAAGAAGTGGGCTACTTTGGAAAGACGATCGACCACGACGAAAATAGCATTATTCCCTCTCTTGGTCCTGGGAAAACCGGTAATGAAATCCATACCAATTTTATCCCATTTCCATTCAGGAATAGCTAGGGGTTGAAGGGTGCCAGCAGGCCGTTGATGCTCTGCTTTTACACGACGACAGACGTCGCAATTAGCAATATACTGAGCAATTTCTCTCTTCATCCTAGTCCACCAGAACCTCTGGCATAGGTCCTGATACATCTTAGTACTACCGGGATGAATAGTGAGAGGAGATTCATGAGCTTCCTTAAGGATTAATCGCCTTAGGTTGCGCACTTTGGGAACTACTAGTCGATTCCCGAAGTATACGACTCCTTGATCATTAATGGAGAAACAATCCGCAATTCCTTTCTGAATGTTCCTCTTGATGCGGGAGATTCCCGGATCTACCTCCTGTGCTTTGATAATTTGATCCGTAAGGGTAGGTTTTGCCACCAAGGTGGAGAGAAAACCTTGAGGAACAATGTGAAGGTTAAGCTTCCGAAATTCCTCATGGAGAAGCGGTTGACTTTGTTGTAACATCAGGTTGTTACAATAAGATTTACGACTTAGTGCATCAGCCATGACGTTGGCTTTCCCTGGGGTGTAGGTTATTCCTAAGTCGAAGTCGGTGATCAATTCAACCCAACGTCTCTGCCTGAGATTCAAATCCGGTTGGGTGAAAATATACTTCAGACTTTGGTGATCAGTGAATATTTCGCAACGATTACCGAGGAGGTAATGTCGCCAGGTCTTAAGTGCATAGACTACGGCTGCAAGCTCTAGATCATGAGTAGGATAATTCTCCTCATGTGGGTGCAATTGCCGTGAAGCGTAGGCAATTACGTGTCGATCTTGCATGAGAATGCAACCTAGTCCTTGTCGCGAGGCGTCGCAGTAGATAACAAAGTCCTTGGAGAAGTCTGGCGGTACCAGCACGGGAGCAGAAGTC
>NC_041387.1:489187637-489243248 GCF_002162155.2 Triticum dicoccoides | reverse complement strand
CTGGCTTCACTGCCTTCGGCCTGCTCTTGAGAAGCAGGGTTAGCGCGCGTGTTGACCATCCTAGGTAAACAAGACAATGATTTAATCAGGATGATAAGATTCCGACATAGGATAAAATGTAAGGAATAACTCGAAATGCAAGATGATCATCCGTATGACATGGTAGATACAGAAACTGCTTCTTTATTCCATCGTCATACACACCATACAGGGTTTAGTACAAGACCAAACAAAGTACTATTACGGTGAAAAGAGGATTACATCTCATCGGAGGCATTCCAAGCTCCTATACATTATTTCTCTACACCTCCGGAAAGAGTACAAACTAGGTCATAACCCACGAGTCACGCGGGACGATAGAAGACACAGCTAGTGCGAACTAGTGATACTACTGCTAACTCAGACCGATCCGTAGTAGTCCTCGTAGAAGTCACCTCCATAGCCTGGAAGCTCAACATGATCATCCGGAAACAGACGATCTCGCGAAGCTTGTGGACCATAGGGGCTAGGATGAGGCCTTGGGCCAACAAACGGTGGCCTGCGGGGACCGCGAGGTGGGGTGATGCCTCCTACATCACGCCAAACCATCACGTCTGGCAGAGCGGATCTCACAGGATAGAGATCGCGCATATCTGAATATCCAGCTTGCACCGCCGGTGCGAACCGAGTCAAAGTGGCCCAGTGGTCAGCACGGGTATTGAAGAGCTCTAACCTCAAGGCCCGATTTTCACGGTCCTTATCCTCGAGCATCTCAGCAGTGGTGCGAGTCCGTGAATCCTCCTGGGTGGGGTCAGCATAGATAGCCTGGAGATACCCTTGTGCTCCCGGAAGTGATCCTGGCATATACCGGAAATCAGAGTCTCGAAATAGGCCAGATCTGACCCGCATAATGGTCATCATAGAGTAGGCGGCGTCCTGCACAGCCATCTCAATGGTAACCCCGAGTCCATAAGAGCAGTGAAGAGGCTCGGTGGATCCAGGATAAGATGGAAATATCCTGACAGTGCAGAGATACTGGCTTTGATTAAAGTCTCGGAATTGCTCTTCGACCGTGTACTCGGGATACCAGCGATATCCAGCCTCAGTCATTACCCTGACCAACTTAGCAGTATGGCCGGGTACATCTAGGCATCGAGTCAGGCGAACCACTTGATTGAGGTCGCGAGTGGCCATCTGAAAGCACAATCATAATGCAAAGGCATTAGAATTTCTAGCAAAATTTCGGCAGCATAACAGCTGTAAATGCTCAAAAAGGATTTGAGGCATTTGACAAAGGATTTCGTACACACTCAACATCACCATATCAAAGTTCTGAAACCATTCTGGCAACATAATGTGGTAGTAGAACTGAACTAGGCTGGTAACCATCAAACTTATAGGGTACTACTGATTAGTAACTCGTGATCCTGATAGAGAGAACAGATCCTAATTCCTTAACCCCCGGTGGAAGAATGGACTGACTCAGATCAGAAAGTCATAAGGTATAAGGAGTAAAAAGAGCCTTATGTTCCAACCCACAAACAATTCCCCTACATATAACTAAAGAATTTCTAGACTCAACATCGACCAGTTTGGCTTGGAGAACCTACAGGCAGTCCGGCTCTGATGCCAACGCTGTCAGGACCCCGACTCGATGTCACATCGATCTAGCTGGTAACGCCTCATATCACTTTGCGGCCTCACGCACGGTATCCCACGGGTGTCGTCTTACCTTTTCCCGGGACCGTTTGCGCCTTTTGGCTCACGTATATGATAGTGTCGCTAGCATCCATATGATAAAGAGCCCGGGCTGACATGACTAGTCGTAAACCCAAAGTGGCACAGACTTACAGGGACAGGCATCCATGACCCAGCTTCGAACGTGTCGGTCATCAGCAAGTGGGTCCGGGCTGTAGCACTGGGCTAGCAGGACTCCGGTAAACCGGGCTGTAGCGGGCTAACAGGACTCCGGTACTCAAAGCGTGACATTTCCCCGAAGGGACAGACACAGGAACGAAGAAGGACACATGCCGGCCAGCCTAAGTGTTCCAGAGCAGTAGCAAGCTACCATGGCTCAGCGGTAACACTAGGAGACATTTCCTGGTAAGAGAGGCTACTAAAGATAAACAACTAGATAGTGAGATCCCACACATACCAAGCATTTCAATCATACACACAATATGCTCGATATGTGCAAATACAACGAAGCATCACAACATGACTCTATGACACAAGTACTTTATTTAAGGCTCAGTGAGCCATACATAACATACACAAAGGTACGGGTCTCACGACCCCACATACAAGTCATACAGTCATACAAACCAGCAGCGGAAGTAACTTGTCTGAGTACAGACAACTAGTAAAAAAAAAGAGGCTTGGAAAGCCTAGCTATACTACGTGGTCCTTCACAAGCTCAGGGTCACCACCTGGGTCTTTAGCCTACTCGTTGATGTCAACGTCTACATAGAACCCATCAGAAGGGGTTGCAGCGTCTTCTGTAAAAATGTAGATTATAGCAACATGAGTACAAAGGTACTCAGCAAGACTTACATCAGATCCTACATACATGCATAGTATCAAGAAGGGTTGGTGGAGTTATTGCAGCAAGCCAGCTTTGACTCTTGGCTAGGCTATCCTACGATACTCCAACTGAAATGATTTTGCGCACACGAGTCCACTACTCACCAATTTAATACACTACCGAGGATCCGCCTCCGTCTTCCTACGGAAGAGCCATCCTCGGCACTCACACTTATCTTGAGGCTTTTAGTAGTTTCCATTTACTTGTCTATGAACTGTATAGGCAACCAAGTAGTCCTTTACCGCGGACGCGGCTATTCGAATAGATCATGTTAACCCTGCAGGGGGTACTTCTTCATACACGCTCTCACCACTTACCGTCGTTTACACGACATGTACTCGGCAACCTTCAAGCGGAAGCCCAACGTGGGTGTCGGCCACGACCTACCTAATCACCTAAGCCTCCAGTCCAGGTTTATCGCCTATTCAGGTTCCATCCGCAGGGAGTCCGGCCGAGGTTTCCCATACGGCCCCGAACGATGTGAACAGGGTTCCCGAGATACCTAACGGGTATTCGGTACACCCGGCCACGTACCTACCGCATCATAGCCCACCCCTACGGTCAGCGCTGTCCACGGCCTCCAGTAGGCTACAAACACCAGAAACTACTTGCAACTCCTGGACGGAGAACTAGGGTGAATAAGAAGCCGAGAGGGTCCATTGGTTTCGGGCCCAATGCATGGTAGTAGCTGATTGTTAAATCACACATACAGATCTCAGTGCTTAAGGTCGGCTTCAATGAAACAACCCACCATGTACTCCTACATGGCCTCTCATCGATACCTTTACCAAATCGTGTTCACCACACCACTCTCATTACCGACATAATCATTTCACTCCAGCCCATCACCCCGATGAACCAGACCTGACACGACTCTAAGCATAGCAGGCATAGCAAGGTAGGAACAACACATACATATGGCTCAAGCAACTCCTACACATGCTAGTGGGTTTCATCTAGTTACTGTGGCAATGACAGGTCATGCAGAGGAAATGGGTTCAACTACCGTAGCACACAGCAGTTTGAATCGCGTTGTCTTAATGCAGTAAAAGAGAGCAGGAGCGAGAACATGGGATTGTATCGATATGATCAAATGGTTGGTTGCTTGCCTGATGGTTCGATGCACTGATATGGTTCTTCGTTAGGGTAATCACGGTACTCCTCGGGGGCAGAACCTGTCGCAAAGGACATCGATACACAACCATCACCAAACAATGTGCAACAATATGATGCATGCATGAAACATGGCAAAATGAGTGTATTGGGCTAATGCAACTAAAACCAGAAGGGTTTGAACAAATTTGAATCAAGGATTCAAATTTCAAATTCAAATATGGCCTTTTAAAGTGCTTTTCCTTGTTCTGCTTAAAACATCAATTTAACTTGTTTGATCATGCATGAAAATAGTACAGATGGATGGATTGGATTTTTCTGATCATTTTTCATATATAATTTGTCCAATTTGGAGTTACAGAATAAAAGTTATGAATTTTTGAAGTTTAAATAATATTCTGGAATTTCCTGATTTAAATTAAATCCAGAAAATCAATTACTGCGTCAGCCTGACGTCAGTGTGACGTCAGCAGGTCAAAGGAACTGGTCCAGGTCAAACCTGACAGTGGGTCCCGCATGTCAGGGTGATTATTTTAATTAAAATTTAATTAAAACTAATCCTGTTTAATTAACAGGGCTGGGCCCCACCTGTCATTGACTCAGGGGAGTCAACCAGGGCCCACCCGTGGTCAAAGTCAAAGTCGGCTGCCGGCGTTTAGCCGCCGGCGAGCCCGACGCGGCGGCGGGAGTGGTTTTGGCCATTTCGGCCACCAGAGGGGCCGCGGAGACCACCGGAGTGGAGCTGAGGACAAACCGCAGCTCTTGGCGGAGTCCGTTGGGGTCGGGGTGGCCGGAGTCGACGGCGGCGAGCTCGGCTGCGGCCGCCGGGGTTCGGTCGTGCACGGGAACGGGGTTGGAGCTCGAAGTCGAGCGAAGCGAGGCGCTAGGGATGCTCTACGGGGTCTTGCGAACTTGTTGGACTCGCCGGGGTGACCAAATGGTCACCGGAGCTGCGTCGATGGCGAGCTCGGCGACGGCGGAGGTTCGGCCGTGGTGGGGAGGAGGCTACGGTGGGGAAACGAGGGGGAGGAGAGGGGGAAACGGTGGCGTAGCTCACCGCGGTTGCAGTGGGCGTCGAAGTGGGCTCGGGGACGCGCTGGAGACGGCGAATCGACGGCGACGGTGGTCGGAGCCCGAAGAGGGGAACGGCGACGTGGCGGCGATGCAGGGCTTCCGGGGAGCTGTGGAGCGGTGGGGAGGAAGAGGGAGTCGAGGCGGAGCTCCTGAGCTAGTCGGGGGAGCGAGGGGTGGTCGGAGACGGCGGCTATGGCGAACGGCGGCGACGGTGGTGTTCGGCCGTGAGAGAGAGAGAGAGAGAGCAGCACGGGAGAGAGAGGGGGATAAGGCCAGGGGATCGGGGCGGCACCGAGAAGAAGCGCCGCGGCGTCGCGCTGGCGGGGGAGGCAGGCAGACGGGCTGGTGGCGTGGCGCTCCGGCCGTGCGCGCGCGCCGGCCACACGCCTGGCCGACTGGCGCCAGGAGGACGACGGCGGTGGTGGGCTGGGCTGGCTTGCTGGGCCGGCCAGCTGGCTGGGCCGCACAGGGAAGTTTTTCCCTTTTTTTTCTGTTTCTGTTTTTATTTAATATATCTGCAACTTTGTTGAATTTAATAAAATACCTAGGCAACTTCAAAAAATCACCAAACTATTCCTGGCCCATAGTTGGATTATTTCCAACATGAAACATTTTAGTTTGGAGATATTTGAGCATTTAAATATTTTATATTATTTTAAATGCCCAAATTCAAATATCTATGATTTAAATCAAAAACCCTAGGATGGCCTAGGAAAATGTGCACCACTTTTGGCAGAGGTTCTGAACCAAGGCAAAAATGATGGGCATTTTAGAAGGGCATTTCAGGTTCATTGAAAAATTATTTTAGTAACCCTAGTTGGTTTCAGAGGGGACTGGGGGTTCTGTCATCCCCATTTCAAGTTTCTGATGAAAGAATAAACATGATGCAACACTCTAATGCATGACTAGCTAGGGTGTGACATATATCAAATGGATGTGAAGAGTGCATTTCTCAACGGCAAGATTGAAGTAGAAGTGTATGTCGCTCAACCACCTGGCTTTGAAGATCCTAAACATCCTGATATGGTGTACAAGCTAAACAAAGCACTCTATGGCCTCAAACAAGCACCCCGCGCTTGGTATGATACGATCAAAGACTTCTTGAAGAGCAAAGGCTTCAAACCTGGATCCCTCGATCCCACACTCTTCACGAAGACATATGATGGTGAACTGTTTGTGTGCCAAATATATGTGGATGACATTATCTTCGGCTGCACCAACCAGAAGTACAGTGATGAGTTTGGATACATGATGCAAGAGCAATATCAGATGTCCATGATGGGTGAGCTGAAGTTCTTCCTTGGTCTTCAAATTCGTCAGCAGAGGAATGGCATCTTCATATCTCAAGAAAAATACCTCAAAGATTGTCTGGAGAAGTTCGGAATGGAAGGCTGCAAAGGTTACACGACGCCTATGCCAGCCAAACACCATCTCGGTCCCGACGACAATGGTAAAGAGTTCGATCAAAAGGTATACTGCTCCATGATTGGTTCTTTACTTTATCTATGTGCATCTAGGCCAGATATTATGCTTAGTGTTTGCATGTGTGCTCGATTCCAAGCGGCACCAAAGGAATCGCACCACTTAGCTGGGAAGCGAATTCTTCGATATTTGGCTTACACCCCAACACTCGGATTATGGTATCCAAAGGGCTCAAAATTTGATTTGGTTGGATTCTCGGATGCTGATTATGCTGGTGACAAGGTGGATCGCAAGTCTACATCAAGCACATGTCACTTTCTGGGTCGATCACTTGTCTGTTAGTCTTCAAAGAAGCAGAACTATGTATAACTCTCAACTGCTGAATCTGAATACATTGCTGCTGGATCCTGTTGCACTCAGCTTCTATGGATGAAGCAAACTCTCAAGGACTATGGCATCAATCTGAAACAAGTACCTCTCTTCTGCGACAACGAAAGTGCCATCAAGATTGCCAATAATCCAGTCCAGCACTCGAAGACAAAGCACATTGAAATTCGTCATCACTTTCTCAGAGATCATGTCATGAAGAAAGATATTTACATCATTCACGTCAACACTAAAGAGCAACTGGCAGATATCTTCACAAAGCCCTTGGATGAGAAAAGGTTTTGCACGTTACGGTGTGAGCTAAATATCTTGGAATCCTCAAATGTCCTGTGATCAGGCACACATCCTAACACTTATGCATGTTGATGACTTAGATGTGCAACACACGAAGTAATGTATATCTTCAATCAATGAAGACTTACACTCTGAGTGTGAATACATTAACATGCAATATGACTTCGGAGCGCCACGATAATTGTGCCCCGTGTCTGGGTCTAATACTTCCTATACGGTGGGTAACGCCACCACCAAATTTCTTGTTTGAAGTGTTTCACTCATGGCGTTATTTTTGCAATGACTTCGCATTTGGTTTGTCTTCAGTTTCAATTTATCTTCATGATTTTCTTCACTATGATGATTTGATTTCTTTCTGATATATATATATATATATATACTAGTGTTCTGTCCTCTACAACATTCACTTATAGCTATGTCTTCCTAGTTGAATCTTTTGAACTAAGTGAATGTGATCGGACCCTAATCTCTCTATGCTTTCTATCTCACACTCTATCTGTCCAAATCATATGCATTCTATTGAAACTATCTAATGTCTTCTCTGCATCCTAGTTAGCAGAAGGCACCGAGACAAACATTAAGTCTGTTTTAAATGACTCATCTTTATTTTCTAAATCCGGAGAAGCCGGAACAACCATCCGACATGCCTGGCGGGCGTGGGAACGTGGGACAAATATGAGTATGTTGCATGCTTGCCACGTGCCCCTCAGATGTGAACCGCCAGGGGCACCTGCGTAATTGCGCTGTGCCGCACACCTCCTTATAAATACTTGTCCCCTGCGGTAAAGAAAACCTTCTTCCACCTCTCCACCTCGTCAAAATCCTAGCGCCACCGCTAGCTCTCGACGACGCCGGCAACGAAGCGCTTAGCTGCCGCGACTTCTCCGACGCCGTCCTCACGCCGGCCGCGGACATCGTCCTCTCCGCCATCGCCGTAGGTGTCCTCCATCGCCAAGTTAGGGCACGATGGATTGAACTGCTCGGTCTCCTGTTCATCCCATCTAGCAGTTCTTCGTGTGGTAAATATAACTCTATTTTACTGCATTTTTTATCTTCAAGATTCATCCTATCAACCAAAAGTGGTTTCTGCCTACACATTGTTAGATCTATTCTGTCTGCATCTCATACTGCCTAGTTTATTCACTTAAACTTCATATCTAGTTTGATTCCTCACTTGTACTTATTCACGGATTAGTACAAATCTGGAACCAACTCTTTACATATAAGTGAATGTCTTCGCATCATGAGGTCAATGTCTTCAAACTGATTTATCTTCAAAATCTTCTGAGAATGCTTATGACCTCTTCCCCTTCCCTCGCATCTCTAATGCTGTCACAGGTACATGTTTGTGGGAGAATCCCTTGGTTCTCATAGTCTGCATTCGTTTGTAGAATACTTACAGCATCATTTTAACTCTCCTGAAGCCAGTTCCTGTTTGACCAGCAAGCGTAAGTCTTTGAAGCCTTTGAACGTATTGAAGCCATTCAGTTTGAAGTTCATGGCTGCAGAGAAATCTGTAAGGAAGGGTGACAGACAGCGTCGAGGGGGAACATCAAAAGATCTGGCTGATGACCTAGCAAAGCTCTACAAGACAGATCCCGAAGAGAATTATCATCAGCGCAAGACACGAATCCAATGGATTCGACGCTATTGGGCTGAAGAATGGTTCAAGTAAAAGTTCGTGACCTAGGAATATGCAGAGAAGAATGCTATCAAAAGTCCTTGGGGTGACATTCTCTATCGAGGCCTTCAACCCAAGAACAGAGCTGAAGCTATTGCACAGGGTTTCTATCCCTGCATGGTCCATGGACCTCAGCCTGAAAATGCCGACCCATCATCATTGCTCTAGTGTCGTGACGATACTCTCTTCAAGCGCAACTTCTAGCACGCAAAGGCTTCGGCCAAGGAAAGCAAGAAGTCATTGGGATTATACTTCAACCCTGGTCCCTCTGCTCCCCGTGCTGATGGCTCACGTGATGCTGATCCAAATGTCATCGGCCCCTTCTCCAACCTTGATGGCCTCATTACTTACATCTTGGTCCAAGGTGCCAGAGTAGATCATTCTGATAATGATGCTGACACTGATGAAGCCCCAGCTCCTCCTCCGAAGCCGCAGAAGCTAAAGAAGCCTAAGGCTTCAAGATCAGCTGCACCTCCAAAAGATTCACGTGCGAAGCCACTGGCCACTGCACCTCCTGAAGATAGTGTGCAGTCTGAAGATCAATCACGTATCTCCAAGAGGACGGAGAAGAAAAAGCAAATTGTCAGGCATACTGATCAAACCTTGACTCCTGCTGCCATTCTGCATGAAGAACCCATCGATCTGTCCAGCGATGAAGATCTTGCAGATGATGCCGTTGAGCAACTGATCAAGAGCAAGGAAGAAGCAGAGATCTTCAACAACTTGCCTCTCTTTGATGTGGCAATCATCCATAACTTCATTGATGAGTGGTTTGATACCCCAAATCTCAGCTTTGAAGATCTGTAGCTTCCCATTGGCTTCAACATCTCCTTCAATGGCGCCATTGCTTCTGAGCTAGCTCTCGCTCAGCGCATCGTTGAGCTGAAGAACAAGATTGATTATGAGAAAGCTCAGTTCAAGAATCATGTGGCTAAGCTCAGCGTGCAAGATGTCAGAAACTTCAAGGTCATGCTGCACGAGCTCAAGGAAGCCTTTCTCAAGAAGCGTGAAGAAGCTCAAGACTCTCGTGAGTGTATGAAGAGTTTGGCTGATAAGTGTGTGCTGGCCTACAATGAGGCTGAGAAGCGCAAGTCTCTTGGCTGTCCTGGCATTGACCCCAGGATGGCTGCAAAGAAGAAGAAGCTATCAACTGCTCAATCTGCACCTTGAGGGTAGGAAGCACCTCGCATTATCTTCCCAAGCAGCATGACTGGCTCGAAGCCAAAGGTCATGTCAACTGCTTCAGAATAGAAGAAGACGAGGGCTGCTGAGGCTGAAGCCAGAAAAAGGAAGAATACTAACGCCTCTGATGCTGCTCCCTCCAAGAAGAAGCGCAAAACCAAGAAGAATCGGGCTGCTCCCACAGAGCCCTTAGTTGTTGACCCTATCTCAGTGGTTCGCCCTGCATCTGAACACCAAGAACAACAGATGATAGTTCATGAGCCTGCTTCCACAGAGGCTCATGAAGCTGAAGACATTCCAGCAGCTGAACCCACCGCTGCTGAAGACATTGGTCACGATGACAATGTTGAAGATGATGAAGTTCTTCCTCAGATTGAGCACAACCTGGTATCATCGCCTGTTCTCACGAACAACAAACTCATCAGCATTGGTCGGCCTCTGAGGCCAATTGCTCAGGATGCATCATGGGCTGATCACCCATAGTAACAAGACTCCCCAAGTACTCCCCAACAACAACCCCAAGTCACACCACCTGTGCAAGAAGAAGAAGAGGAATTTGAGGCCCAACCAACTCCATCTCCAAAGGCGTTGCCAGCATTCCGCAGGCTTCGCAAAGGACAAAAGCCTTAGGTCCCTCTCTCGAGCGTTCCAGAAGGAGAAGTGCATCACCAACTTGTTGCACGTCAAGTGCTTCCTGAAGCCACTCCAACTGTGAACGTCTCCGCATCTGAAGCCCAAGCTGCTGAAGACAATCCGGCTGCATCAGCCGATGACAATCAAGAAGACGTACGTGTTCCTACTCCCCCCCAGTACTGCAGAAGTTGTTCCTAATGTGAACGTGCCA
Source organism: Triticum dicoccoides (assembly GCF_002162155.2). Classification (NCBI taxonomy): domain Eukaryota; kingdom Viridiplantae; phylum Streptophyta; class Magnoliopsida; order Poales; family Poaceae; genus Triticum; species Triticum dicoccoides. The sequence goes on along the minus strand of NC_041387.1, from coordinate 489,232,688 downwards.
GTGCCCGACCCTCCAGCTCGTCAAGTGGAGGTTGATAATCTTGAGGCTGCCACCACCAACACAAATGAAGCCAATGATGTAATCATGGCTGAAGTCAATGTGGAGCCTGCACCAACCAGTGTGCCCGAAGCCAATGAGCAACTGCTCCCGAAGCACCTGTTGTGCAGCCTGAAGCCTCAGCTGTTGCCACTGCTCCTGTTCCGCCACCAAGGCCCTATACAATTGAGCAAGCATACAGTCATGGTCAGCTAACCACTGTCCGATGGCCCGTTCTGGTTCCTCCGCCTACTGCCTCTGGTCCTCAGTTTGATTATCATGTTGAGCATAGGCCTCAGGTCCAGAAGCCAAAGCCAAGACTGCCAAGGTTCCCAGGTACTGCAAACTCTACAGGGTCCTTCAATGCAAATGGCTTCAAAAGCCACAACACCTTCTTTGACAGCGCAAAGAACCCTTACACAAAGCCAAGAATATCTTTTGATCGGTTCTGGAGCTATCAGCAGAGAAGCTATTACTCCTGCGTTTTGTATGATCAAGGGCGCATTTTCCCTCATATGCGCCTCGACACTGAAGCCATTCCTGGACTGCCCTGTCTAGAAGATGCTCTTGACTGCTTTCGTGATGCTGGTCTGCTCAGTTTTGTGACAGACAAAGAGCATTGGAATGAAGAACTTTTGATTCAATTCTATGTTACCCTTCACATTCACGGATACAACAGGGACATCAAGACATGGGTTCTCGAGTGGATGACAGGAAATGTTCATCATGAAGCCAAAGCTCTTGATGTCACTGAGCTTACAGGCCTACCCACTCCCGGAGAGCTATATGAACCTGATTGTCAACTACACCGCAATGCGCTGGAGAGCATCTTCCATAAGCCTGAACCCAACATGAGCCAGATGTTGAGCATGATGAAGCCTTTGCCATATGACGCTGAATACCCAACGGAGTTCTTTGTTGATGACCTTGAGTATCTGCCTCGTACAATATATCACATCATCAGGCGAACTCTATGGCCCATCAAAGGACATTCATCAGCAGCCAAACTTGAAGGAGCCATGAAGACATTGGTCTTTTACATCCTCAATGGCATCAGCTTTAATTCCCAAGAATTCTTCATTCGGCAACTTGTTGCGTCTGGATCTGGTCTTTTTGGCCTGAAATTCTATGCTCCATGGGTCATGCGCCTCATCAAAAGACACTCCTCTGTCAACTATCAACTCTCTGCTCGTAATCATCTGATCTTTCTACCAGAGGTTGATATGTCAGTTGAAGCCATATATTCTGAGCCTGCCAAGAATCCTCTTTGTCTTCAAAATGTCGAGCACCAAAGCTTCACTCAACCCATTGAAGGCGTCCAAGCAGTAACACGTATCTATCCAATGGCTGGGAATACTCGTCTGCCTCATCGTGCGTAAACAGAAGCTACTGAAAGCACCATTGCTCAAAGGCCTCAGAAGTGCTCTCGCGTTCTCAATGACCGAGAACTTCTTGTGGCACTTCATAAGAAACAAGATAAGCATCACTATTGGCTCAAGAGACAGATGCAAAGCCTATTGGTGGACGTCAATCGCATTCGAAATCTTGCCACCAAGAATGCATTTGTTGCTCACGAGACTTGTCGTTGATCATGGAAGAGTTTGACGCTGCTTAGTGCTGAAGCAGATCTTCAAGATGATGGCTTCACTGAACGATTCTAGTTTGACTCCACTCCTCCACGGACTGCTGTCCTACGTCGAACTCCATCCCTTGAAGACTCTGACTACTCTTCCTCCGCAGCAACTGTGAATGCCAGAGTGATCGATGATGAAGATGATGCTACTTCACCGTCCCCTACTTCTGTATGCATCGACACTGCACCAAGTACTTCTGCACCGCCAAACAACAACGACAACCCTGCTGCTTCACCTACTCATGAGGCCGAGTAGATGCTCTATGTCTTCGAACCTTTTTGGTCCTTACCGACAAAAGGGGGAGAAGCATATGAGTTTGATAGTCTTCAAGCGGGTTCATATGGGCGGTTGCTTTATATATTGCCTCGTGTTTACAACTCTCGCTTTTGATACATTTGGTTCTTTGAGTTGTAACACTTAAACTCGATGGTCGTCTGCTACTTATTTGCTTTACTCTGATGTGATGATAAATTCCGCATGTGCGATGATAACTTCCGCACTTAGATCATTCTGCAAACGTCCATTTTTCATTATGCATGTCATTCTATTTTCTATATCATTTCATGCATGATGAATTATCTTCATAAGTTGAAGTGGATCTCCACAAGTACAACCTGCCATGTGCATTTGCATTCCAAACGCAAATTACTTATATGCACATCTTTAGGGGGAGCCCTTGCTACTTATGAAGACAATACCCTATCCTTTACAATTTCGCATACTTTATCCCCGTTGAAAACTTCAACCAATTTGTCATCAATCACCAAAAAAGGGGAGATTGTAAGTGCATCTAGTGCCACCCCTAGTTGGTTATGGAGTATTGACGACAAAGTTGGTTGAGGGACTAATGCGTTTGTGAGAATTGCAGGATAACGCAGGTAGTGTCCCTCATTGATTCGGTTTACCTATCGGAGATGACCCCTAAAAATGTATGAAGACATTGAAGACAATGGTGGAATTTGAAGATATTCATATTGAAGACTATGACATGAGAAGACATTGAGTGAAGACTATGGAGCGCGAAGACTGTGTTGTTCCGCTGTTAACTTTTCTTCTTTGTTGAGTCATAGGAACCACCGTACTGTTAAGTGGGGTCCAAGTGAACTAAGTCAGAATGACTGAAGTGATGCTCAACCCAAATCCTATGTCTTCGAGCGAAGACAATGAGAGCAAATTTTTCCAGAGCTGGATGAGACAGCTTTGCTTGTAGCCCAAGTAAAGTTGCTGTGTGTGTTTGAAATCTGACCGTTGGAACACATGTCAGTTCCTTAGTGACCCAGGGTCATTTCGGACATATCAGGTCGGGTTGCTCAGTGGCTATAAATAGCCCACCCCCTACACCATAAATTGGTGGCTGCTCAGAGTTAGTGCACGGCTTTTGTCGTTTGAGAGCAACCCACCTCGAAGCCTTTGAGAGAGAGAGAAATCCTTGCGAGGACCAAAGCCCAAACACCCAGAGCCAAAGAGTGTTAGGCATCACTGAAGTCTTTCTGTCTGTATGACCTGAAGACTTATTACACTTGGGGACTGTGAATCCTCCAGCCAGTTAGGCGCCGCGTTCTGAGCATCCAAGAGTCATTGTGGATTGCCGGTGAACGAAGTCTGTGAGCGTTCATAAGTCTACCTTGAAGACTTACCAGAGTGATTGGGCGAGGACTGGGTGTCCTTAGCTCAAGGGGAATAAGGTGAAGACATGGTCTTCTGAGTTAAATCTTAGCCTCCCTAACGAGACGTACAGTTGTCACAGCTACTGGAACTGGTCAACAAATCCGGTGTCTTCAACAAGTGACTGGTTCTATCCTCTCCCTACCTTTACTTAAAGTTTGTCTTTGTGAAGCCATTGCCTATCTGTCGTACCCGTTTGACTTCATTGCTTGACTACTATCGTTGATTGGCTTCATACTATCTTCCACCCTGATCCTTACTACTTAGCCGCTATTAGTCCTGTACTTTCACACCATTGCATACTTGACTATGGTTTGCTTATTGTAGTTTATCTTCCACTGCATATCAATTAGGTTATTTCGACTATTTGTCTTTGAAACATCCAAGTTTTGAAGACTTTCATAAAAATCGCCTATTCACCCCCCCTCTAGTCGATACTAGCACTTTCAAGGCCTGCGCGACAGCATAGCCGGCCGCGGGGAGGAGGGAGCAGGCAGTCCCGCCGTCGCGTTTTTGAGCGGCTGCAGCAGGAAGAGCAGAGATTGAAGAAGCACGACGGCCATTGGATGGACATCCAACAGTCACTACTTGTGCATCAACCTTTTTTGAGGAAAGCCTCAAATCTGTGGAAAACAGCATACAGCCCATCTGCCATTATTTCTAATAATTTACAGCCCATTTGCTAATTCTTAAGGTTTTTTTGGAGCCCATATTCTTTTTGTTAGGATTACAGCCCACATTGTGGCGACGGTTAAAAAATTATACGAAATTTTGCATATTTCGGTGCGGTCTGAACTATTTTTAATCCCGAAATTTCGAATCACATTCAAACTAATTTTAAAAATAAATGTATATCAATATAAAATTCAACAAATTCGCCATGATAAAAATTAATGTAATTTAAAATCTTGAAATGAAAAAAAAATATTTGTAACTAATTGCCGGTTTGATGTGTTTTAAAAATGTACAACCCATTTCTCATTACTGATGGGCCATTTTCTCGGCCAGCCGAATGAAAGCTCTCCTCGTCTTGAAAGATTTGCAGCCCAACAGGCCTGACAAAGCAACTTACTTGGCAAATCACAAAAAAAACTGGGTTGTGGCCATGGACCCAGCTGTCAGCCTCTCCACGTACAGTACTCTTCCGATGGAAGTCGTTCCTTGACCACGTTGACCACGCCGCGTGGAGAGCACCAGGGCGGTGGACGATGGCGAGGCCTAGGAAGGGGACGACACGGAGCCGGGGAACACACGGCAGTGGAAGGCCGCGCGGAGAGGAGTATGAGGGTTCACTAGTACGGCTGCGGTGTGAGGCTGCCGTCGCCGCAGGGCCTGGCCAGCGATGGGAATATTAGGGGGCGGTGAGGCCTCTGCGGCAGCACAATCGGCCATGGGAGGCAGGAGCATGCGGCACGACCGGCGCTGCTTTGGGCGGCTGGAGCAAGAAGACCAGAGGTTGAAGAAGCACTACGGCCGTTGAATGGACATCGTACGGTCACTGGAGCTAGAATCGTTCATATTGACTAAGTTGACAAAGCCCTTCGTCCCCATCAACTTTGTAGGCCCACAAGACAGCCTCCCACCAAGGTGGGTCCCAGCTAGCAGGGGGAGTATTCATTTTTGTGTGCGTAATAAGGAGGCACTTCCGGTGGGTCCGAGCTGACAGCGGGGGGAACCTTTTTTTCGCAAAATACGGTGGCCCGTCCGGTGGGTCCCAGCAGTCAGGGGAAACGATTTTTTTCACAAAATACTGGTGGCCCGTCCGGTGGGTCCCCGCTGTTAGGTGGAGGAATAATTATTTTCCGCGTAATAAGGAGGCACTTCCTTGCGGCTACCGTGGACCCAGCTGTCAGCCTCTCCACGTACAGTACTCTTCCGATGGAAGTCGGTCATTGACCACATTGACCACGCCGCGCCGAGAGCACCACGGCTGTGGACGACGGTGAGGCCTAGGAAGGGGACGACTCGGAGCCAGCCAAGACGCGATGGATGCCCACGCGGAGAGGAGTACGAGCATTCACTGGTTCGGCCGCGGTGTGAGGCTGCCGTCGCCGCAGGATAACAGGGGGTGTGGGTGAGTGCAGGGATGGCCTGGCCAGTGGTGGGAGTAGTATGGGGGCGGTGAGGACTCCACGGTAGCACAGCCGACGATGGGAGGCAGGAGCAGGCGGCACGACCGGCGCTGCTTTGGGCGGCTGGAGCAAGAAGACCAGAGGTTGAAGAAGCACTATGGCCGTTGGATGGACATCATACGGTCACTGGAGTATTGACTAAGTTGACAAAGCCCTCTGTCTCCATCAACTTAGTAGGCCCACAAATCAGCCCAACAATATGGTGGGTCCCAGCTAGCAGGGGGGTATTCATTTTTTTGGGCGTAATAAGGAGGCACTTCCTTGCGTGCGAAGATATAGCTGGCGGGTCCGACCTGTCAGCAGGGGGAACATTTTTTTCGCGAAATACAGAGGCCCTTCTTGTGGGTCCTAGCTGTCAAGTGGAGGAATCATTATTTTGCGCGTAATAAGGAGGCATTTCCTTGCGTGCGGCCGTGGACCCAGCTGTCAGCCTCTCCACGTACAGTCCACTTTTGATGGATGTCGTTCATTGACCACGTTGACCAGGCTGCGCCGAGAGCACCAGGGCAGTGGACGACAGCGAGGCCTAAGAAGGGAACGACACGGAGCCAGGGAATACTCGGCAGTTGTTTCCAACGCGGAGAAGTACGAGGGTTTACTGGTTCATCTGCCGTCGCCGGAGAATAACATCATGTGTGGGTGAGTAGAGGGATGGCTAGGCCAGCGATGGGAGTACGATGGGGCCGTGAGGCCTGCGCGGCAGCATAGCCGGCCGCGGGAGGAGGGAGCAGGCAGTCCCGCCGGCACTTGTTTGAGCGGCTGGAGCATGAAGAGCAGAGATTGAAGAAGCACGACAGCCGTTGGATGTACATCCAACAATCACTGCTCTCGTGTGTTGACTAAGTTGACAGGGCATTGCGTGTGCGTCAACCTTTTTTTTATGAAAGCATACACGTCAACCTATAGTAAGCGCACAAGTCAGCCTCAGATCTGTGGAAAACAACATACAACCCATGTGCCATTATTTCTAATAATGTACATCCCATTTGCTAATTCTTAAGATTTCTTTGGAGCCCATCTTCTTTTTGTTAGCATTACACCCCATATTGTGGCCACGGTTAAAAAGTATATGAAATTTTGCATATTTCGGTGCTGTCAACTATTTTTAATCCAGAAATAGTGATTCACATTCAAACTATTTTGAAAAATAATTTATATAAATATAAAATCCAAATAATTTTCCACGCATAAAAATCAATGGAATTTAAGATCTTGTAATGAAAAAACTTGAAACTAATTCCCGGTTTGATGTTTTTTAAAAATGTACAACCCATTTCTGGGCAAACCGAATGAAACTCTCCTCGTCTTGAAAGATTTGCAGCCCAGCATGGCCGATAAAGCAAGTAGGCCTTGTTTGGGTATTTCTTTAAAAGAATAGAACTGGGTGTGACGCCCCGAGACCGACGCTCCAACCGACGCTCCAGATGCCTTCCATGGATTCCGAGTTTCACCGTGGATTTTATTTTGTTTGTTGCATTTCATCATTGCATCTTTTGCATTGCATCATGTCATCATGCAACCCTTTTTAAACCTCAGCTAAATAAATTGCATAGATCCTCGATCTATTTAAATCGAGGGAATTCACATGGTGATTTCTCTTTAGAACATATACTCCCAATATTATTAGGGAGCTATAATAAATATTCCATTAATTGGAAATCACCCCTAACACATTTGCATTATCCTTCAACTTTTCTTTTATCCCGCTGAACTGTCTATCCTTCCTTTTCGACCTTTTAGTAAAATTGAGTTGCAATTTTACTTCTGCATAAATGTTCCAAATCTGCCCATAAATCACATCCGGTGTGTAGGGTCACCCCCCCCCCTTATAATTTCAACCCATTTGGAGTTCATTCGAATGGGTTTCGAAATTCAAACTTGTCTGAATTAAATCCAACAGGTGTGGATTTTGCTTCCTCTAAAAAATCCTCAGTCTATTATTGTCAAATTCCTCACATTTTGTTAGTCCGGGAAAATAATCCCCATGCCCAAATTCTATCTCTACCTTAATTTCTTCTTCTTTTTCTTCTTTCACATTTTTCTGTTTTGGGGAGAAAGAAGAAGAAGAGCAGCCGCAGCTCGGCCTGCTCCCAGTAGGCCATGAGGCCCAACCAGCGGCCCAACTAACCCTCCTAAGCCCAGCTCGCACCCTACCTAACCCTAGCCTGACCATCGCTCAATCCTCATCTCTCCCTTCATTCTCCTCCTGCGCCGCCACATACCCATCGCCCGATCCCCATCTCCCTCTCGTGTCCTCCCTCGCTGCCTCCCACAGAGAAAGAGGGAGGAGCAGAGCCTCGCGCCCGACCCCCACGCTTGCCATTGAGCCGCGCTCGGCCTCCCGCGCTACCACCAAAGCGCCCAACTCCGGCGGCCACATCACTGTCGCGCCCTTTCGTCACCACCACGGACTGCCTTGCCGCCCCATCATCGCTCCATTCTCCGACATCCCCCTCTTCGTCAACTGCCAGGAGCGCCACCGCCTCTCTTTGTCGCCACCAACAGGAGCTCAGCGCCATGGTCTCCCCGAGCTCTGCCGCGCCGTTCATCTCTTCCACTAACGGATCCAAGTCCCGCGCTGGCCTCGCCGTTCGGATCTGCGCCAAGCTCCGACGTCGGCCACTTCGTTCCTCTGCTGTGCCCCCTCCTCAGCTCCGCCTTCCACCACTTCGCACCAAGGATGCCGCCGGCAATGGTGTCACGATCGTCGTCGTGCGCCTGCAGCGCTCGACCTCCTGCCCAATCCATGCCGCGCCACCGCATCTTCCGCCAGCATCGCCGCCTCTTGGCTCCATCTCCGCTGTGGACATGGTGCCGAACACAAGCAGCTCTGTCTGCCTCCATGCGCCTCACCTACTGCTTGCCTCTGTCGCGAGCGCCTCGTCGAGTCTGTGGTTTTCCTGGGGCCGACTATTCCCTTCGCATGCACGACCAACTGACCTTGTCTCCCTCCTGCCCTGCTGCTGCCTCCGAGCACCATCGATGCATCTACGTGTTTAGCACCTTCGTCAAATCGCCTCAGGTCACCTTCAGAAGTGGCACGACAAGTGCAGCGATGACCCTTGAAGAAGCCTACCCCCTGTGCCATTCCGCTGCTGCACTAGAACCTGCCAAGTACCTCGACGATCATCATGGAGTACGACTACTTGAGAACCTTGGTCGGCTACCTCCACATCAAGTTCCCCTACGACTGTGTATGACTACGGGGATACCACCAACTACCCCTTCGGATCGCCAAGTTCATCTACGCGCGTGTACCATTACCGTCGCCGAAGACCCAAGTAGCACAAACTCCAAGTTCCACTACCGTCACCCCCGGATATATCGGATGCATCAAGTCCCTCTTCGAGACATGTACCACTACTTCCACTACCGTCGCCGTGCACCACTACTTCCACTACGACCGCCCCGAGAACAACTACTTCCCTCGACGACTTTGAATCGCCCCAAAACGCACGCTTCAAAGGTATAACTGCCAAGACGACCTTCCGGGAACGAATGCATATGTTGTATGAGAGGCTCGTGTTTGCACCGTGTTTGAATTTGTCGCTTGCACGGTCCTCCTCTTTTTGCCATGCGTCGACCCGTGGGAACCCGGTAACCGGGATCACCCCCACCATCTTTTGCATGTTCTGCACGTCCAAACTTTCGTTCGCACCGACATCTCGATGAGTTGTCAGATCATCAGAATTTTTCCGTGGCACCGTTTCCGTTGTCATTGCCGTGACACCCCTTTCGTTCCGCCATGGTGACCAAATACTTCATAACATGCTCACTTAACATTTTCATAAAATTGCATATAACTTGTATATGTCATCCGCATCATGATAATTACATTTAAATGCTTAAAATTTGTTTTTGCTTTAAATTGCTAAATGACATGTGGGGATTTTTCGAAATTGTTGTTTGTTGTTCCGGCCTCATTTAAATTTGCCTAAATATTTAGTTTACTTATGCCTCACCTCTTGCCATGTTTAACAACATTTAATATTGTTGAGTAGCTTATAACGAGATCAAACTAAATAATTGCATGTGGTGTTTTGTCAATATGCAACTTGTTGCATATTGAGCTCCACTTAACTTGTAGTATTGTTTGTTGCACTTTGCCATGCCATGCCTCATTAAACCAGACATGCATCATACTTGGTTGTGCATCATGCCATGATTATGTGGTGGTTGTTTACCATGTTGTTTGCTTCTTTTCGGTTTGCTTCTCTCGTTAGCTTCGGTTTCGTTTCGGAGTTGTGAGGATTCGTTCAACTACATCCGTTTGTCTTCTTCTTGGTCTCGTTCTTCTTCCTCGCGGGATCTCAGGCAAGATGACCATAACCTCGATATCACTTCTATCTTTGCTTTGCTAGTTGTTCGCTCTATCACTATGTTTGCACTACCTACACTTGTATATCATGCCTCCCATATTGCCATGTCAAGCCTCTAACCATCCTTTCCTAGCAAACCGTTGTTTGGCTATGTCACCGCTTTAGCTCAGCCCCTCTTATAGCGTTGCTAGTTGTAGGTGAAGATGAAGTTTGTTCCTGGTTGGAACATGGATATTTTGGGATATCACAATATCATTTGTTTAATTAATGCACCTATATACTTGGTAAAGGGTGGAAGGCTCGGCCTTATGCCTGGTGTTTTTTTCCACTCTTGCCGCCCTAGTTTCCGTCATACCGGTGTTATGTTCCTTGATTTTGCGTTCCTTACGCTGTTGGGTGATTTATGGGACCCCCTTGACAGTTCGCCTTGAATAAAACTCCTCCAGAAAGGCCCAACCTTGGTTTTACCATTTGCCACCTAAGCCTTTTTCCCTTGGGTTTTCGCGAGCCCGAGGGTCATCTTTATTTTAACCCCCCGGGCCAGTGCTCCTCTGAGTGTTGGTCCGAAACGGGCAGACTGAGGGGCCACCACGGGGCAACTCGAGGGATGGTTTTACTCGTAGGCTGACCTATCCGTTGTGCCATGAGAACGAGATATGTGCAGCTCCTATCGGGATTTGTCGGCACAGTCGGGCGGCTTTGCTGGTCTTGTTTTACCATTGTCGAAATGTCTTGTGAACCGGGATTCCGAGACTGATCGGGTCTTCCTAGGAGAAGGAATATCCTTCGTTGACCGTGAGAGCTTGTGATGGGATAAGTTGGGACACCCCTGCAGGGTAATATCTTTCGAAAGCCATGCTCGTGGTTATGTGGTAGACGGGAATTTGTTAACTTTCGGTTGTAGAGAACTTGACACTTGATTTAATTAAAATGAATCAACCGCGTGTGTTGCCGTGATGGTCTCTTTTCGGCGGAGTCCGGGAAGTGAACACGGTTTGGGTTATGTATGAATGTAAGTAGTTTCAGGATCACTTCTTGATCACTTCTAGCTTCTCACCGATGCGTTGCTTCTCTTCTCGCTCTTACTTGCGTATGTTAGCCACCATATATGCTTAGTGCTTGCTGTAGCTCCACCACCTTACCCTTTTCCTACCCATGAGCTTAAATAGTCTTGATCTCATGGGTGTGAGATTGCTGAGTCCTCGTGACTCACAAATTCTACCAAAACAGTTGCAGGTGCCGAAGATACCAGTGCAAGTGACACAATCGAGATCAAGTGGGAGTTTGACGAGGACCTTGGTCGTTAATATGTTTTGTCCTGATGATCAGTAGTGGAGCCAAGTTGGGACGATCCGGGATCTAGCGTATGGGGGTTATCTTCTTTTCATTTGGATTTGACCGTAGTCGGTCTATGAGTGTATTTTGAATGATGTATGAATTTATTTATGTTTTGTGTGAAGTGGCGATTGTAAGCCAACTCTCTTTATCCCATTCTTGTTCATTACATGAGATTGTGTGAAGATGACCCTTCTTGTGACAAAACCTACAATGCGGTTATGCCTCTAAGTCGTGCCTCGACAGGTGAGAGATAAAGCCGCATCGTGGGTGTTACAAGTTGGTATCAGAGCCATCCCCAACTTAGGAGCCCCCTGCTTGATCGAATCGCTGGGGTTGTTGAGTCTAGAACAAAAATGTTTTGAGTCTTAGGATTATATATATATCGGAGAGTAGGATTCTTTTTACTCCTCAGTACCTTCGTCGCTCTGGTGAGGTCTCCTGACGTAGATGTTTTGACTTTCCTCTCCTCAAATTTCAATAAAAAAAATTTAGGTTCACGCGGGTATTGTGACACTCCAAAATTTTTACTTTGGTTTTCAGCAAAAACCTTGTGGTTTTTTAAAAAAGAGGCCATTTAAAATTTCCTAGAAAACCTTCCTCTTAAAAACTTTCTTTTCTTTGGCAAGGATTTTTTTTAAACCTTGGTGTTTGATCTTTTGAAACTTCTTCTCTGTTGGTTCCCTCTCAAATTATTTTGGGAGTTTAATTTAATCTTTTTCTTTTAAAAAGAAACTCTATGAAAATTTGGATTTTCATATCTTTGAAGCCACCCATGGCATTGTATTTTTGCCCATGTGGTAAAACCCCTCCAAAACCTCCCCTCCTCCTTGAAATCAACCTAAGTCCTCTGTCCCAACTCATCCAAGAAAGTTTTGGATTTTATTCAAATTATTTTTCCCCTCAAATCATTTCTGAAAATTATTTGGAGCCTGGGAGATTTTCAAAGCAAGTACCCTATTGCATTTGAGTTATGACCTCAAACCAACTCTCCTGGATAGTCCTTTGAACCCACAACCCAGAACCATCTTGATCCACTCCTCCTCTTTTCAAAAATTTCAAAATTCAGTCTCTGCAAGTTTGGACCAGATTTGCCAAATTTGGTGAAATTCATATCCACACTTCTCCAAAAATTCCACCAAAATTCAGGCAGCCTTCTTGAGCAATGAGTAGCCACTCCACCAAATTTCAGCTCAAAGAAAAATCCCTAGATACCTAAATCATTCTGTCGAACACCTGAGCTACACTGTTCTTTGCATTTTCAGTAAAGTTCAGTAAAATTCAGTTTTACAGTGTCGTTTTCTTCAGAGTTCAGTCACAAGCTCACAGTGCGCTTGGCTCGATGCTCGCAGCCCCTCCCTCTTGTCCGGAGCTTCACACGCGTTCGTGGAGACTTCCTGGCGTCGGTGGCGCGTTGGCCCGCCCTCGCCGGCGTTTTCTGCGGCGTCGGGACCTCCCGTGGCGGCTGACAGAAGGCACACCACGGCAGAACGCCGTTTAGCGCCGCCCAAAGCTCCCTAGCTCTCCGCGTGGCCTCATGCATGCCAGCGCACGCCCGTGGCACCCTCACCGTGCCCCGGCAAGCACGGAACGTGCTCCCTGCCGCCGACGGGCCGCGCCATCCCCGTTCCGTCGAGCTCGACCCAAACACCCAAACCCCGGCTAGTTTAGCACCTAAACGGACCCAATGAACCTCCGTGATGACGCTCGACTCCCTAACCACCCCGACCGAGCACTGCGCCACCGTAACCATCGCCGGAAATCCCCGTTCACGGCCACCGCCTCGGACCGCCTATATAAAGGGCCCCCGAGCTCACCCTCGTGCACGCATCATCACTACACCTCATCAACGCCCCGCCAAGCCACCAGGGGGACCTCGAGGAGGCCTCCTCCCCCAACTCCGGTCGCCTCGCCCCGCCTCGGCCTCAAGCTCGATTCACTCCGGTAAGGCCACCTCCGGTGCCCAAACCTCATCCGTAGCCCTCTCTTGCACCCAGTACTCTACCCCACCTCAATTTAATCTTTGCAGCCCTCTCCGACGAGCTCCATTCACGCCCGAACCACCGTCCGCCGGAGTTGAGACCGCCGTCGACGTGGTGCTCACCGGCGATCAACACCACCACCCACCGTTGCGGAAGGACACGGTGAGCACATTGGTAACCTCCGATCCCCATGCCTCGCAGTGGATCGCCGCCGGCGACCACCGTAGCTCTCGGGCGCCGACGAGCCTCGTCCCTCCCATTTGAAAATTTAAACATGACAAGTGGGACCCGATGTCAGCCTGTCTGTCCTTTCTAAACGAAGCGTTATCTGAAAATGCCTTCTGCCAAATGCGCTTTCCCTCTGGGCTGGCGTAGTTTCTGCCGAAGCGTTTTCTGTTTTTATAAACTAGCCCCTGGAAACTTTCTGTTTCATTACAGATGAGTCCCTGGATTAAAACCCTTATAACTTTTTAACAGAAAAGTATTTTTGATTGATTCTTTTTCTGTCTTCTTTAAAATTTTGTCTAGTTTTTTATCAGATTTATTTGAAAAATATTTGGTATACTTTTTGTGCACCTCTTGGTATTTACGATAGCACATATATTTTCTTTATACCGTAGATACCGAAGGAGGTGACGGAGCCACGAACTTCACCGAGCTAGGCTCCGACTACTATGAACCAGGCAAGCATGTTTGAACTTTTGATATGATGAGCGTCTTGGCATGTTTTGCATTTAGTTAGTCTCATGGCATGTTAATGAGCATACCGATGAACGTTATTTCCATGCACTGTTGAGGTAAGTGAGTTCGATGATCCATGAGTGGATGGATGTGAACATGAATGGCCATGTGTTGGCATGAGAATGGGTAAGATGGCAGTGTTGTAGCATGCTAGTCTTATGCCAGACTATCTGACTTCAGTGTCAAACCGTATCGGTCCAGTTACTTCCATTTCCTTCCTTGTACTACCACGTGTTTTCCGCAAGGAATATGGCTTAGTAAGTTGTAAACCGCTTTCCTGGTACACGCCAAAAGGAGAGGCCGTGATGATGGTTCCATGGCCCTGGATTAAAGCCAGTCATCCAGTCAGGGGGCATGGGTGTTTCCAGTTGGGACCGAGAGGGGGGCACCCCTTAGAGCGCGCATATATAAATTTGATCCCATGCTATTCGAGATTGTGATCTCCCCGTCTCAAAAGTTTTTCTTGGACGATGTCTAGGGTGATTCCTAGCATCGAGAGGTAGAATGGGTGTGTACTGGTTAGCTGTGTTTTCTACCGAAAAACTGTAATCGGAACTAGTCCTTCGTGACTACGGAAATCCGTTGGCTGCGGGAAAATTTTTGTACAAACTCTGCAGAGTCATATATTCCTTCAAATCATCTATTCCATGTCCAAGTTCGATATTATCTTATCCTGACCATATGTCAGTTTTGATGACAGAGACTCCGGTGAATCGCATGAGTGCTAAGTCCGGTTAAGTGATTACTCCTGTGGATGGACTAACCCGTTTATTTTCATGAATTGAATGTATATTATGAGTTATTATTTACTTGTGAATAAAAGCCCTTTCTGCGATGTCGCTCAGATGTCCGATTGTGGCATTTCTTTAAAAAGCCCTTTCTGCGATGTCGCTCAGACGTCCGACTGTGGCATTTCTTTTAAAGCCCTTTATGTGGCGTCACTCAGACGCCCGACTGTGGCATTTCTTTTAAAGCCCTTTATGCGGCGTCGCTCAGACGCCCAACTGTGGCATTTCTTTTAAAGCCCTTTATGTGGCGTCGCTCAGACGCCCGACTGTGGCATTTCTTTTAAAGCCCTTTATGCGGCGTCGCTCAGACGCCCGACTGTGGCATTTCTTTTAAAGCCCTTTATGTGGTGTCGCTAAGACGCCCGACTGTGGCATCATTTCCTTTTATTTATTTGTTCACCTTTCGAGGCGTCGCTTCAGACACCCGATCGGTCTCCATTTATGTTTTGTTGGGATTTCAGGCGGACTACCGCCGATTCCCTTTTACTTACCCCGTTATGCTAATTTTATTTTAATGTATATTGGTGAATTGATCATGACGCATCCATGCATGCATTTGTTATATCTTACATCCGAACTGTCTTGCGAGTACTTTCAAAGTACTCACTGGCTTGTTGATTTGGCCAGATGCTAACGAAGGCGATCTCATGGATGAAGAATTTGATAGCGAGTCCGACGCCTAGAGGAGTCCCAGTCAGTCTCGTGCGAACCTGGATTTGGTCACTGTATTATATCCGCTTCCGCTACCAAATAAATTCATCAAGCCTCACCTTGACGCTCGATGAGATGACAGTTTTAGAGTCCTGTATCCCTCTCCCCGCTGTGTTTATCCACCACCACCCTATCCTCGAGTCAGTAGTATGCCTCCACACCGCTGTGTCTTGTCCGCCATTATGTATAATTATTGGCGTGCTTGTAATAATTTGGTTG
This sequence comes from Triticum dicoccoides, assembly GCF_002162155.2. Taxonomy (NCBI): domain Eukaryota; kingdom Viridiplantae; phylum Streptophyta; class Magnoliopsida; order Poales; family Poaceae; genus Triticum; species Triticum dicoccoides. The sequence continues at coordinate 489,217,126 of NC_041387.1, read as the reverse complement.
AGCAACCGTAGTTCGACCCTGTAATATATTTTATGCTACTGGCTTATTGTATCAAGATTTTGTCTACCAGTGAGGAGGATTTCTCTCATACTAGACTCAATAGATTGGTTTCTCAATAAATATTTTTATTGGAAAACCGGTCGTGACAAGCTTGGTACCAGAGCCAGGCTGACTGTAGGAAGCCACTAGGTGCGATCGCTAATTGGTTATTAGCATAATAGAGCCATTTTATATTTTTTCTGCAATTGTAGACATTTCTGATAGTCAGCATAAATTTATGATCTGACCGTGCAGAATTTTTGCCTACTTTTGTAGATGGCCGACAACAGCTGCGAGTCTCAGACCTTCGCCAACGTGCCCGATGGGTTCGTCAAGCTTCTTTCCTTCATCATTCAGGTCGCGATGGGGCCATCTGTGCGCCCAGTCTTCACACTCTGCCAGCACCGAGTCAACGACAGTCTGACCATGCACCAGGCCGCGGTGCAGTTCAAGGGAGGGCGTGGTGAGTTACGCCGCTTCCGGTTCTTGGGAAGAGCCATGCCTACGGAGAGGCATGCTATGCAGATGGCAGCCCGCGAGGCGATAGCTCGTCTCAGGGATGTCCTTCCCGTGATGAAGACTCGTCGTTACCGTTATCTTCCATGCCATGTGCCTTACACCTGTCACTACGCATTCTCCTGCCCCAGAGGAGAACGAGACGAGGCTTTTGAGATGCTTATTGAGTATCTCCGGGCCCTGGAGGCAGCCTTCGACAACCTGGTGGACGACTTCGTGGCTGCCCGCATGGACTCAATTCATGGCTATGCTGCCAACAGGAGGGAGCTCCTACCCACCGCACCGCCACTGACCTTGGTCTCGTCCTCAGCATCTTATGCGCCTACTCGTCGCCTGCCTTCTACCAAAGAATTCAACCAAGTTATTGCGCCCACTCCAGTGCGCACTGCACCAACCTTCGCGCCCACTCCTATTCGTGTTGTTCCGCCCCTTGCACCCGCTCCGTCCACTCTGCGCAACACTACACGTATGGAGCCTATCAGCGAGGAGGAAGTCGAGTCCCCAGCCTCGCTACGCCTCACCCTCGGCAGGGCAAAGGAGGTCGTCAACATCTCCGCCTGAGTACGCTTAGCCACCATGTAATGTGCCGCTCTGTATGATATGTTTATATGTACATAGGTTGTGAGAAGTAGCCTGTTTGCGCATCATGTAGGATCTGGAGAAGTGCACTAGCCTTAATAACATGTCAGGATTATGTACGCATAACCTGAGTGATGTATTGTATAATTACCGCCCGCGTGTAAGATATGTAATGAGCAGTCCTTCTCCGTGCGCAAGTCGATTTGTTTTTCTTAAGTAAGCTTGGTTATTTAATTTTATTTGCCAGCTTTATGCATTTATGAAATTGTTTTTGCGACTCTTTCCGCTTTTCTTATGGGTTTTACTAAATATCCCCAGAGTGAATAATGTCTCGTCCTTGGACTCGCTCCATGCCAACTCCACCAGAGGGAAATTATGATACACAACCCAGCAACGAGTTCACTCAGGGACAGTCAAGCCAACAGGGCAGCGAGTCGGCACTTTCACAAATGTGTCGCCTTTATGAGAAGAGTGAGCAACAACATCGGGAAATGATGAACCAAGTCATCAACATGGGAAATCATCATGGACAGTATCAGCAGCATTCCAAGTTATCTGAGCTACAGAAGACACGTCCCCAAACATTTTCTCATACTGACAAACCTCTTGAGGCCGAGGATTGGCTTCGAGAAATGGAGAGAAAATTAATAATTGCAAAATGTTCAGATCTCGAGAAAGTAGTATATGCTCCGCACTATCTCACAGGAGCAGCCGCATCATGGTGGGAGAATTTTCTGCACATGCACCCCAACGAAAATGATATAACCTGGGATGATTTCAAGGAAGGTTTCCGTGGTGCACACATTCCCAAGAGCATTATGAAAATTAAGAAGAGAGAATTCGATGACCTCAAACAAAGGAACATGACAGTGTCAGAATACAACGGTCAATTTACTCTATTGTCTCGCTACGCCAATGAAGAACGTATGACTGAAAGCAAGAAGATGGAGAAATTCCTTGACGGTCTGGCGCCCGCACTTAAATGCCAACTGGTCGTGCACACATTTCCAGATTTTAAAACACTAGTGGACAAAGCTATTACTCTGGAAAATGAGAGACGTAGCTTGGAGGATTTACGCAAGCGAAAAAGAGACCAGACTACTCTTGCACGCAACCACCGAAGCAGGACAGATTTTCAGAAAGGTGGGACACACAAACCTACCACAAACATTTCTCGCCCAACCAAGAATTTCCATGCAAGGGACAAAGAGTTCACATATCGCCCAGGCGTTACTTGCTATGCTTGTGGAGAAGAAGGGCATTACGCCAAACAGTGCCCCAAGCCAAGGAACTCGACCCCGAAGCCAAACAACGGTGGCAATAATTTAGCGCCCAAGCGCAACAATTTCAACCCCAACAACAACCACAGGAAGGGTCATCTAAACCACGTGACCAAAGAAGAAGCACAAAATGCTCCGGATATCGTACTCGGTACATTTCCTGTCAACACAATACCTGCAACGGTTTTGTTTGATTCTGGAGCTTCTCACTCATTCATTTCGAAAAGTTTTGCTTTGCAAAATAATTTTTCGATGTTACCCTTGGAGAAATCCATGATCATCAAGTCCCCTGGGATTCAGCAAGTTACTCAGAGTTATTGTCAGAATGTGGCCATTGAGTTCGAAGGATTGAAATTTTTCGCCAATCTTATTGTGTTGGAAAATAAAGGACTGGATGTCATCCTAGGGATGGACTGGTTAACCACCAACAAAGGTTTTATTGACTGTTTCAACCGGACCGTGATTCTCACGCACCACCACGGGAAGACTATAAAAGTATCAGCCAAGGAAAGAAAAATACCCCGGCAGCCGAGATTGAATAAGGTGGATATTTCTGAGTTAAGCAAGGTTCTAGTAGTATGTGAATTTCCAGACATATTTCCCGAAGAACTACCAGGCATGCCACCAGACCGAGAAATAGAATTCAGCATTGAGCTAGCACCAGGAACCACCCCCATATACAAGAAACCATACAGAATGGCACCATCCGAGTTGATTGAGTTGAAGAAACAAATAAAGGAATTACTGGACAAAGGATACATTCGAGCCAGCTCCTCACCTTGGGGATCACCAATTTTATTTGCCAAAAAGAAGGATGGAACACTGAGATTGTGCATAGACTACCGAGCACTTAACATGGTCACAGTCAAGAACAAATACCCGATGCCACGAATAAATGATTTATTTGATCAGCTCGCTCAGGCCAAGGTATTCTCAAAGATTGACTTAAGGTCAGGATACCATCAATTAAAAGTGCGAACAGAAGATATCCCCAAAACAACCTTCACCTCCAGATATGGACTATATGAGTTCATAGTTATGCCTTTTGGATTAACAAACGCCCCCGTATTTTGTTCACCTCATGAACAAAGTATTTATGAAGTTTATGGACAAGTTCGTTGTGGTATTTATCGATGATATTCTCATATACTCCAAAACACCAGAAGAGCACGCAGAACATCTCAGGATTGTGCTAGGAGAACTCAGGAAGCATCAATTGTATGCCAAGTTCAGCAAGTGCGAATTTTGGCTAAGGCAAGTAGGCTTTCTAGGTCACGTACTAACCCAAGACGGTATCGCAGTAGACCCGGAGAAAGTTAGGGCCATACTTGACTGGAAGGCACCAGCCAGCGTAACGGACATACGAAGTTTCTTGGGAATGGCAGGATATTACCGTAGATTTATTGAAGGATTCTCCACTCTAGCCAAGCCAATGACGCAGTTGCTCAAGAAAGACAAGAAGTTTGAATGGACAGAAGCCTGCAAAAAAAGTTTCCAAGAGTTAAAACGGAAATTAACCACAGCACCGGTATTAATTGTGCCAGACATACACAAAAACTTTGTGGTGTATTGTGACGCATCCCGAAAAGGTCTCGGGTGCGTGTTGATGCAGGAAGGCAAGGTTGTCGCATACACTTCACGACAACTCCGCAAGCATGAGCAAAATTATCCCACTCATGACTTAGAAATGGCAGCAGTCATTCATGCACTTAAGGAATGGAGACATTTCTTACTTGGGAATCGATGTGAAATATACACGGACCATAAAAGTCTCAAATATATTTTCACACAGCCAGAACTAAACTTACGGCAACGACGTTGGTTGGAATTGGTAAAGGATTATGACGTTGGTATCCACTATCATCCAGGGAAAGCAAATGTAGTGGCCGATGCTCTTAGTCGAAACCCCAGCTCCGATGAAAATAGACTGCAAAGTTTGAGACCTGAATTCCAACAAGAATTTGCAAAACTCAACTTGTTAATGATCGCGGAAGGCACCATATCAAACTTGGAAATAAAGCCCGACCTTGTTGAGAGAATTAAAGAAGCTCAGCCTGGTCACCCCAGCATTGAAGGAATTAAAAGAAAGGTGAGTATGGGCAAGGCCCCGGAATTTGTCATAGGCAATGATGGAATATTACGGTACAGGGACAGACTCTGTGTGCCAAACATGGAGGACCTCAAACAGCAAATCCTAGCAGAAGCACACACCACTCCTTATTCAATCCACCCTGGAGGAACCAAAATGTATAAGGATATTCAGGAAGGATTTTGGTGGCACGGTATGAAGAGGGACATAGCCACATTCGTTGCATGTTGCGATTCTTGTCAACGCATAAAAGTTGAGCATCAAAAACCAGCCGGACTACTGCAACCAAACAAAATACCTGAGTGGAAATGGGATGAAATAGGGATGGATTTTATTGTCGGACTACCTCGGTCACGACACGGGTATGATGCCATATGGGTCATCACCAATAGATTAACCAAGGTGGCACATTTCATTCCAGTGAAGACAACCTACAACACTCAGAAGCTTGCCAGGATTTATCTCTCCCGTATAGTTTGTCTGCATGGAGTCCCGAAGACTATAATCTCCGACAGAGGCACTCAGTTTGTCTCGAGATTCTGGGATCATTTACAACAGGCTCTGGGAACCCAATTGGCCTTCAGCACAGCCTACCATCCCCAGACTGATGGACAGACTGAACGCGTAAACCAAATTTTAGAAGACATGCTGAGAGCATGTGTTCTCACCTATGGAACCAGTTGGGAAGAAAGCCTGCCATATGCCGAGTTTGCATACAACAACAGTTACCAGGATAGCCTGCAAATGGCACCTTATGAAGCCCTATACGTACGAAGATGTCATACCCCGCTAAATTGGTCAGAGACCGGAGACAGCCGTATCTTCGGCCCAGACATGCTCAAAGAGGCCGAGGAAAAAATCAAGCTAATCAGGGACCGACTCAAGACCGCTCAAAGCCGACAGAAGAGTTATTACGATCAGAAACATCGTAGGGTTAATTTTGAACCCGGTGAATTTGTGTACCTACGAGTATCACCTATGAAGGGACTGCAACGGTTTAAGATTAAAGGAAAGTTAGCACCAAGATTCATTGGACCATTCTGCATAGTGGCACGAAGAGGCACTGTAGCCTACCAGCTAGACTTACCCGAAGACTTGTCCGACATTCACGACGTGTTCCACGTCTCTCAATTAAGGAAGTGCGTAAGCAAACCAGAGAAACAAGTACCCCATGAGAACATTGATGTACAACCAGATCTCACCTACCGAGAACGCCCAGTAAAAATATTAGAGGAGTCTGAAAGGAGAACCCGACAGAAGACCATCAAGTTTTTCAGAGTTCAGTGGAGCAACCACACCGAAAGCGAAGCAACCTGGGAAAGAGAGGATTTTCTTCGGACAGAGCATCCACACTTATTTGAGGAACAACTGAAATCTCGGGGACGAGATTTTTCCTAAGGGGGTAGGTGCTGTGACACTCCAAAATTTTTACTTTGGTTTTCAGCAAAAACCTTGTGGTTTTTAAAAAAAGAGGCCATTTAAAATTTCCCAGAAAACCTTCCTCTTAAAAACTTTCTTTTCTTTGGCAAGGATTTTTTTTAAACCTTGGTGTTTGATCTTTTGAAACTTCTTCTCTGTTGGTTCCCTCTCAAATTATTTTGGGAGTTTAATTTAATCCTTTTCTTTTAAAAAGAAACTCTATGAAAATTTGGATTTTCATATCTTTGAAGCCACCCATGGCATTGTATTTTTGCCCATGTGGTAAAACCCCTCCAAAACCTCCCCTCCTCCTTGAAATCAACCTAAGTCCTCTGTCCCAACTCATCCAAGCAAGTTTTGGATTTTATTCAAATTATTTTTTCCCTCAAATCATTTTTGAAAATTATTTGGAGCCTGGGAGATTTTCAACGCAACTACCCTATTGCATTTGAGTTATGACCCCAAACCAACTCTCCTGGATAGTCCTTTGAACCCACAACCCAGAACCATCTTGATCCACTCCTCCTCTTTTCAAAAATTTCAAAATTCAGTCTCTGCAAGTTTGGACCAGATTTGCCAAATTTGGTGAAATTCATATCCACACTTCTCCAAAAATTCCACCAAAATTCAGGCAGCCTTCTTGAGCAATGAGTAGCCACTCCACCAAATTTCAGCTCAAAGAAAAATCCCTAGATACCTAAATCATTCTGTCGAACACCTGAGCTACACTGTTCCTTGCATTTTCAGTAAAGTTCAGTAAAATTCAGTTTTACAGTGTCGTTTTCTTCAGAGTTCAATCACAAGCTCAGAGTGCGCTTGGCTCGATGCTCGCAGCCCCTCCCTCTTGTCCGGAGCTTCACACGCGTGCGTGGAGCCTTCCTGGTGTCGGTGGCGCGCTGGCCCGCCCTCGCCGGCGTTTTCTGCGGCGTCGGGACCTCCCGTGGCGGCCGACAGAAGGCACACCACGGCAGAACACCGTTTAGCGCCGCCCAAAGCTCCCTGGCTCTCCGCGTGGCCTCATGCATGCCAGCGCACACCCGTGGCACCCTCACCGTGGCCCGGCAAGCACGGAACGTGCTCCCTGCCGCCGACGGGCCGCGCCATCCCCGTTCTGTCGAGCTCGACCCAAACACCCAAACCCCGGCCAGTTTAGCACCTAAACGGACCCAATGAACCTCTGTGATGACGCTCGACTCCCTAACCACCCTGACCGAGCACTGCGCCACCATAACCATCGCCGGAAATCCCCGTTCACGGCCACCGCCTCGGACCGCCTATATAAAGGGCCCCCGAGCTCACCCTCGTGCACGCATCATCACTACACCTCATCAACGCCCCGCCAAGCCACCAGGAGGACCTCGAGGAGGTCTCCTCCCCCAACTCCGGTCGCCTCGCCCCGCCTCGGCCTCCCGCTCGATTCACTCCGGTGAGGCCACCTCCGGTGCCCAAACCTCGTCCGTAGCCCTCTCTTGCACCCAGTACTCTAACCCCCACCTCAATTTAATCTTTGCAGCCCTCTCCGACGAGCTCCATTCACACCCGAACCACCGTCCGCCAGAGTTGAGACCGCCGTCGACGTGGTGCTCACCGGCGATCAACACCACCACCCACCGTTGCGGAAGGACACGGTGAGCACATTGGTAACCTCCGATCCCCATGCCTCGCCGTGGATCACCGCCGGCGACCACCGCAGCTCTCGGGCGCCAACGAGCCTCGTCCCTCCCATTTCAAAATTTAAACATGACAAGTGGGACCCGCTGTCAGCCTCTCTGTCCTTTCTAAATGAAGCGTTATCTGAAAACGCCTTCTGCCAAATGCGCTTTCCCTCTGGGCTGGCATAGTTTCTGCCGAAGCGTTTTCTGTTTTTATAAACTAGCCCCTGGAAACTTTCTGTTTCATTACAGATGAGTCCCTGGATTAAAACCCTTATAACTTTTTAACAGAAAAGTATTTTTGATTGATTCTTTTTCTATCTTCTTTAAAATTTTGTCTAGTTTTTATCAGAGTTATTTGAAAAATATTTGGTATACTTTTTGTGCACCTCTTGGTATTTATGATAGCGCATATATTTTCTTTATACCGTAGATACCGAAGGAGGTGACGGAGCTGCGAACTTCACCGAGCTAGGCTCCAACTACTCTGAACCAGGCAAGCATGTTTGAACTTTTGATATGATGAGTGTCTTGGCATGTTTTGCATTTAGTTAGTCTCATGGCATGTTAATGAGCATACCGATGAACGTTATTTCCATGCACTGTTGAGGTAAGTGAGTTCGATGATCCATGAGTGGATGGATGTGAACATGAATGGCCATGTGTTGGCATGAGAATGGGTAAGATGGCAGTGTTGTAGCATGCCAGTCTTATGCCAGACTATGTGACTTCAGTGTCAAACCGTATCGGTCCAGTTACTTCCATTTCCTTCCTTGTACTACCACATGTTTTCCGCAAGGAATATGGCTTAGTAAGTTGTAAACCGCTTTCCTGGTACACACCAAAAGGAGAGGCCGTGATGATGGTTCCATGGCCCTGGATTAAAGCCAGTCATCCGGTCAGGGGGCATGGGTGTTTCCGGTTGGGACCGAGAGGGGGGCACCCCTTAGAGCGCGCGTATATAAATTTGATCCCATGCTATTGGAGATTGTGATCTCCCCGTCTCAAAAGTTTTTCTTGGACGATGTCTACGGTGATTCCTAGCATCGAGAGGTAGAATGGGTGTGTACTGGTTAGCTGTGTTTTCTACCGAAAAACCATAATTGGAACTAGTCCTTCGTGACTACGGAAATCCGTTGGCTGTGGGAAAAAATTTGTACAAACTCTGCAGAGTCATATATTCCTTCAAATCATCTATTCCATGTCCAAGTTCGATATTATCTTATCCTGACCATATGTCAGTTTTGATGACAGAGACTCCGGTGAATCGCATGAGTGCTAAGTCCGGTTAAATGATTACTCCTGTGGATGGACTAACCCGTTTATTTTCATGAATTGAATGTCTATTATGAGTTATTATTTACTTGTGAATAAAAGCCCTTTCTGCGATGTCACTCAGACGTCCGATTGTGGCATTTCTTTAAAAAGCCCTTTCTGCGATGTCGCTCAGACGTCCGACTGTGGCATTTATTTTAAAGCCCTTTATGTGGCGTCTCTCAGACGCCTGACTGTGGCATTTCTTTTAAAGCCCTTTATGCGGCGTCGCTCAGACGCCCGACTGTGGCATTTCTCTTAAAGCCCTTTATGTGGCGTCGCTCAGACGCCCGACTATGGCATTTCTTTTAAAGCCCTTTATGCAGCGTCGCTCAGACGCCCGACTGTGGCATTTCTTTTAAAGCCCTTTATGTGGTCTCGCTAAGACGCCCGACTGTGGCATCATTTCCTTTTATTTATTTGTTCACCTTTCGAGGCGTCGCTTCAGACACCCGATCGGTCTCCATTTAAGTTTTGTTGGGATTTCAGGCAGACTACCGCCGTTTCCCTTTTACTTACCCCGTTATGCCAATTTTATTTTAATGTACATTGGTGAATTGATCATGACGCATCCATGCATGCATTTGTTATATCTTATGTCCGAACTGTCTTGCGAGTACTTTCAAAGTACTCACTGGCTTGTTGATTTGACAAGATGCTGACGAAGGCGATCTCATGAATGAAGAATTTGATAGCGAGTCCGACGCCTAGAGGAGTCCCAGTCAGTCTCGTGCGACCCTGGATTTGGTCACTGTATTATATCCGCTTCCGCTACCAAATAAATTCATCAAGCCTCACCTTGATGCTCGATGAGATGACAGTTTTAGAGTCCTGTATCCCTCTCCCCGCTGTGTTTATCCACCACCACCCTATCCTCGAGTCAGTAGTATGCCTCCACACCGCTGTGTCTTGTCCGCCATTATGTATAATTATTGGCGTGCTTGTAATAATTTGGTTGAGCAACCGTAGTTCGACCCTGTAATATATTTTATGCTACTGGCTTATTGTATCAAGATTTTGTCTACCAGTGAGGAGGATTTCTCTCATACTGGACTCAATAGATTGGTTTCTCAATAAATATTTTTATTGGAAAACCGGTCGTGACAGGTATCTTGGGATCGTTCCGATATTCTTATGACGAGAACATTGTTCTTGGCGCCTCCTGACATTTAGGGGTTGTGGCAGTGTCCCGGGGATTTGAGCTCCGAGGTGTTGTCGTCATAATTTTATCGTTGCAGTTCTGGAATACCTAAGTTTCGCCGACATAGAAAATCTCTTTTATGCAGCTGGTGGTAAGATAACCTCGACGCCACCCAGTACTGGGGAGTTCGGGAGTATTGTGATAGCTCGTATAACTGATGCTTTTCGAAGGTTGAGCTACACGATTTCTGAAGGTTTCTTGGTTATGTGTTGACGGATGGATACAACTTGGAAGTAGGGATTGTTAGTTTTGGGTGAGATATATATTGCTTCCCCTGTATCCCCAACACCAGATTGCATAACCAGAAAGTTTCGGGAGTTTATAAGTGGGAATTCAAGTAGCTCCTAGAATATCTTCCTGACAGATGCATGATATGGGATTGGGTAAATCTCTATCATATGTATTTGTTCCGGCTTATTCTGCAAGCCAAATCTTTGTTTTGTTTTGAGTTCTGGTATTCGAGTTGCTTCATTGTCAAGTGTTGATCCATACCTTCCCTAAATGGTGTTCTAATATTTCTATGGGAGTGTTAATCCTTCTTGATCATTGAGGTTGTCATGTTAATTCTGTTTCAACCGGCGTGCTTCTCTTCAAGTGGATCCGATCATTTCAACATTTGCGAGATCAATTCTAAGTTTTCTCAATGGTATCCATTCCATCTTCCCAAGTTGCCTTTGTTTTCCCGCCCTCCCACCCTTTTTCTTCAAGGACTCAGATTTCTTAATCAAGTATCCTTTTTTTGATGGGTAGTCTCTCCATTCTTTTCCGTCAATGTTCTTATCCGGTGATTCTTAGGAAGATACTAACGGAGCTTCAAGTCTATTATTCTTTGTCTCTTTTCTTCTCTGGTGGATTAATTTCAAGCTTCGCTGTTGATTATATCTGTTCCTTTTGTTTCACATATCTTCCCATGTGAATTTCTTATCCAAGGCTCTCTTATTTATTCACCTTGCCCAGTTCATACCCGGAGTGTTGAAGATATCTCAGAAGATTTGTGTCTCCATTATCAATCCGTTCAAGTTATTTTGAGGTTTTTATCTCATTCAAGCCATTTAATTCAACCGGTGCAATCCCCCCTTTCAATCAATCATTCAATGGTGTATCTTTTAGTGGGCCCTAACCCATAGGTCTTTTCCCAGGATCTTGCCTCACTCTTCTAATTATCAGGAGCGATTCTCAAATTCATTTCCAAGTTTGACGTAAGAATGAATTTTCATCAGTCACATGCCTTCTCCAAGGTCGTTTTCAAATTCTTTTCATATTTGGCTCAACCTTTTTTCTTTTAATACATCCGGAGTGTCTCAACAATTCATGGTGGTGTTTCTTGTCGTCATTCTCAAATTTTGAAGACCGAAGAAGAGTTCCTCTTAAATCCTTACCCGTTCTTCCAGAGATTCATGGTTCTAGCTTCATGCCATCCTCATAATTGTTTTTAATTGTGACAATTCTTTTCTTACGTTCGGAGCATTTCATGAGTTGTTTCCATTTCTTTCCTCCGAAGGCCTGAAGGAAATATGCCCTAGAGGCAATAATAAAGTTATTATTTATTTCCTTATATCATGATAAATGTTTATTATTCATGCTAGAATTGTATTAACCGGAAACATAATACATGTGTGAATACATAGACAAACATAGTGTCACTAGTATGCCTCTACTTGACTAGCTCATTTATCAAAGATGGTTATGTTTCCTAGCCATGGACAAAAGAGTTGTCATTTGATTAACGGGATCACATCACTAGGAGAATGATGTGATTGACATGACCCATTCCGTTAGCCTAGCACTTGATCGTTCAGTATACTGCTATTGCTTTCTTCATGACTTATACAAAGTTCCTGCAACTATGAGATTATGCAACTCCCGTTCACCGGAGGAACACTTTGTGTGCTACCAAACATCACAACGTAACTGGGTGATTATAAAGGTGCTCTACAGGTGTCTCCGAAGGTACATGTTGGGTTGGCGTAATTCGAGATTAGGTTTTGTCACTCCGACTGTCGCAGAGGTATCTCTGGGCCCTCTCGGTAATACTCATCACCTAAGCCTTGCAAGCATTGTAACTAATGAGTTAGTTATAAGATGATGTATTACAGAACGAGTAAAGAGACTTGCCGGTAACGAGATTGAACTAGGTATTGGATATCGATGATCAAATCTCGGGCAAGTAACATACCGATGACAAAGGGAACAACGTATGTTGTTATGCGGTTTGACCGATAAAGATCTTCGTAGAATATGTAGGAACCAATATGGTCATCCAGGTCCCGCTATTGTTTATTGACCGAGAATGGTTCTAGGTCATGTCTACATAGTTCTCGAACCCGTAGGGTCCGCACGCTTAACGTTACGATGACAGTTTTATTATGAGTTTATAAGTTTTGATGTACCAAAGTTTGTTCGGAGTCCCGGATGTGATCACGGACATGACGAGGAGTCTCGAAATGGTCGAGACATAAAGATTGATATATTGGACGACTATATTCGGACACCGGAAGTGTTCCGGGTGATTTCGGAGAAAACCGGAGTGCCGGGGGGTTACCGGAACCCCCCGGGAGAGTATTGGGCCTTATGGGCCTTAGGGGAAAGGAGAGAGGGGCGGCCAGCATGGGCCACGCGCCCCCTCCCCCCTCTGGTCTGAATTGGACTAGGAGGGGGGCGGCGCCCCCCCTTTCCTTCCCTCTCTCCCCCTTCCTTCCCCCTCCTAGTAGGAGTAGGAAAGGAGTCCTACTCCTACTAGGAGGATGATTCCTCCTCCCTTGGCGCACCCAAGGGGCCGGCCGGCCTCCCACCTTGCTCCTTTATATACGGGGGCAGGGGGGCACCCCATAGACACACAAGTTGATCTACGGATCGTTCCTTAGCCATGTGCGGTGCCCCCCTCCACCATATTCCACCTCGGTCATATCATCGCGGAGTTTAGGCGAAGCCCTGCGCCGGTAGAACATCATCATCATCACCACACTGTCGTGCTGACGGAACTCATCTCCGGAGCTTCGCTGGATCGGAGGCCGGAGATCGTCATCAAGCTGAACGTGTGCTGAACTCCGAGGCCCCGTACGTTCGGTGCTTGGATCGGTCGGATCGTGAAGACGTACGACTACATCAACCGCGTTGTGCTAACGCTTCCGCTTACGGTCTATGAGGGTACATGGACGAACACTCTCCCCTCTCGTTGCTATGCCATCACCATGATTTTGCGTGTGTGTAGGATTTTTTTTTGAAATTACTACGTTCCCCAACAGTGGCATCCGAGCCAAGTTTTTATGCGTTGATGTTATATGCACGACTAGAACACAAGTGAGTTGTGGGCGATACAAGTCATACTGCTTACCAGCATGTCATACTTTGGTTCGGCGGTATTGTGAGATGAAGTGGCCCGGACCGACATTACGCGTACGCTTACGCGAGACTGGTTTCACCGTTACGAGCACTCGTGCTTAAAGGTGGCTGGCGGGTGTCTGTCTCTCTCACTTTAGCTAAATCGAGTGTGGCTACGCCCGGTCCTTGCGAAGGTTAAAACATCACCAACTTGACGAACTATCGTTGTGGTTTTTGATGCGTAGGTAAGAACGGTTCTTGCTCAGCCCGTAGCAGCCACGTAAAACTTGCAACAACAAAGTAGAGGACGTCTAACTTTTTTTTGCAGGGCATGTTGTGATGTGATATGGTCAAGACGTGATGCTATATTTTATTGTATGAGATGATCATGTTTTGTAACCGAAGTTATCGGCAACTGGCAGGAGCCATATGGTTGTCGCTTTATTGTATGAAATGCAAACGCCCTGTAATTGCTTTACTTTATCACTAAGCGGTAGCGATAGTCATAGAAGCAATAGATGGCGTAACGACAACGATGCTACGATGGAGATCAAGGTGTCGCGCCGGTGACGATGGTGATCACGACGGTGCTTAGGAGATGGAGATCACAACCACAAGATGATGATGGCCATATCATATCACTTATATTGATTGCATATGATGTTTATCCTTTATGCATCTTATCTTGCTTTGATTGACGGTAGCATTTTAAGATGATCTCTCAGTAAAATTATCAAGAAGTGTTCTCCCTGAGTATGCACCGTTGCCAAAGTTCGTCGTGCCCAGACACCACGTGATGATCGGGTGTGATAAGCTCTACGTCCATCTACAACGGGTGCAAGCCAGTTTTGCACACGCGGAATACTCAGGTTAAACTTGACGAGCCTAGCATATGCAGATATGGCCTCGGAACACGGAGACTGAAAGGTTGAGCGTGAATCATATAGTAGATATGATCAACATAGTGATGTTCACCATTGAAAACTACTCCATCTCACGTGATGATCGGTTATGGTTTAGTTGATTTGGATCACGTAATCACTTAGATGACTAGAGAGATGTCTGTCTAAGTGGGAGTTCTTAAGTAATATGATTAATTGAACTTAAATTTATCATGAACTTAGTCCTGGTAGTATTTTGCAAATTATGTTGTAGGTCAATAGCTTGCGTTGTTGCTTTCATATGTTTATTTTGATATGTTCCTAGAGAATATTGTGTTGAAAAATGTTAGTAGCAATGATGCGGATTCGATCTGTGATCTGAGGTTTATCCTCATTGCTGCACAGAAGAATTATGTCCTTAATGCACCGCTAGGTGATAGACCTACTGCAGGAGCAGATGCAGAAGTTATGAATGTCTGGCTAGCTCAAAATGATGACTACTTGATAGTTTAGTGCACCATGCTTAACGGCTTAGAATCGGGACTTCAAAGACGTTTTGAACGTCACGGACCATATGAGATGTTCCAGGAGTTGAAGTTAATATTTCCAGCAAATACCCGAGTTGAAAGATATGAAGTCTCCAACAAGTTCTATAGCTAAAAGATGGAGGAGAATCGCTCAACTAGTGAGCATGTGCTCAGACTGTCTGGGTACTTCAATCGCTTGAATCAAGTGGGAGTTAATCTTCCAGATAAGATAGTGATTGACAGAATTCTCTAGTCACCATCACTAAGTTACTAGAACTTCGTGATGAACTATAGTATGCAAGGGATGACGAAAACGATTCCCGAGCTCTTCGTGATGTTGAAATCGACGAAGGTAGAAATCAAGAAAGAGCATCAAGTGTTGATGATTGACAAGACAACTAGTTTCAAGAGAAAGGGAACTTCAAGTGGAAAGACAAGCAAATTGTCACTCCTGCGAAGAAGCCCAAAGCTGGACTATAGCCTGAAACTGAGTGTTTACACTACAAAGTGAACAAGGGTATATTTGATATATAGATTATTGATGTGTGCCTTACTAGTGTTTATAGTAGCCCCTGAGTATTTGATACTTGTTCGGTTGCTAAGATTAGTTACTCAAAACAAGAGTTACAGAATAAACAGAGACTAGTTGAAGGGAAAGTGACGATGAGTGTTGGAAGTAGTTCCAAGATTGATATGATCATCATCGCACACTCCCTATACTTTCGGGATTAGTGTTAAACCTAAATAAATGTTATTTGGCGTTTGCGTTGAGCATGAATATGATTTGATCGTGTTTATTGCAATTAGGTTATTCATTTAAAATCAGAGAATAATTGTTGTTCTGTTTACATGAATAAAACCTTCAATGGTCATACACCCAATGAAAATAGTTTGTTGGATCTCGATCGTAGTGATACACATATTCATAATATTGAGGCCAAAATATGCAAAGTTAATAATGATAGTGCAACTTATTTGTGGCACTGCCGTTTGGGTCATATCGGTTAAAGCGCATGAAGAAACTCCATAAAGATGGATTTTCGGAATCACTTGGTTATGAATCATTTGATGTTTGTGAACCGCGCCTTTTGGGCAAGATGACTAAAACTCCGTTCTTCAGAACAATGGAACGAGCTACTGACTTATTGGAAATAATACATACTGATGCATGCAGACCAATGAGTATGAAGGCTCGTGGCAAGTATCGTTATTTTCTGATCTTCACAAGATGATTTGAGCAGATATGGGTATATCTACTTGATGAAACATAAGTCTGAAATAGTTGACAGGTTCAAAGAATTTCAGAGTGAAGTGGAAAAATCATCGTAATAAGAAAATAAAGTTTCTGCGATCTGATCACGGAGACGAATATTTGAGTTACGAGTTTGGTCTTCAATTAAAACAATGTGGAATAGTTTCACAGCTCACGCCACCTGGAACACCACAACGTTATGGTGTGTCCGAACGTCGTAACCGCACTTTATTGGATATGGTGCGATCTATGATGTCTCCTACTGATTTACCAATATTGTTTTGGGGTTATGCATTAGAGACAGCTTCATTCACATTAAAAGGGCACCATCTAAAATCCGTTGAGATGACAACATATGAACTGTGGTTTAGCAAGAAACCCAAGTTGTCGTTTCTTAAAGTTTGGGGCTGCGATGCTTATGTGAAAAAGTTTCATCCTGATAAGCTCGAACCCAAATTGGAGAAGTGCGTCTTCATAGAATACCCAAAGGAAATTGTTGGGTACACCTTCTATCACACATCCGAAGGCAAGATATTCGTTGCTAAAAATGGATCCTTTCTAGAGAAGGAGTTTCTCTCGAAAGAAGTGAGTGGGAGGAAAGTAGAGCTTGATAAGGTAATTTGTACCTTCTCCCGAATTGGAAAGTAGTTCATCACGGAAATCAGTTCCAGTGATTCCTACACCAATTAGTGAGGAAGCTAATGATGATGATCATGAAACTTCAGATCAAGTTACTACAAAACCTCGTAGGTCTTCCAAAGTACAGTCCGCACCAGAGTAGTACGGTAATACTGTTCTGGAAGTCATGTTACTAGACCATGCTGAACCTACGAACTATGAGGAAGCGATGATGAGCCCAGATTCCGCGAAATGGCTTGAGGCCATAAAATCTGAGATATGATCCATGTATGAGAACAAAGTATGGACTTTGATTTACTTGCTCGATGATTAGCAAGCCATGTTAAATAAATTGATCTTCAAGAGGAAGACGGACACTGATAGTAGTGTTACTATCCACTAAGCTCGACTTGTTGCAAAAGGTTTTCAACAAGTTCAAGGGTTTGAATACGATGAGATTTTCTCACTCGTATCGATGCTTAAGTCTATACGAATCATGTTAGCAATTGCCCCATTTTATGAAATCTGGCAAATGGATGTCAAAACTGCATTCCTTAATGGATTTATTAAAGAAGAGTTGTATATGATGCAACCAGAAGGTTTTGTCAATCCTAAAGATGCTAACAAAGTGTGCAAGCTCCAGCAATCCATTTATGGACTGGTGCAAGCCTCTCGGAGTTGGAATATACGCTTTGATGAGTTGATCAAAGCATATGTTTTTATACAGACTTTTTGAGAAGCCTGTATTTACAAGAAACTGAGTGGGAGCTCTGTAGCATTTCTAATATTATATGTGGGTGACATATTGTTGATTGGAAATGATTTAGAAATTCTGGATATCATGAAAGGATACTTGAAAAAGAGTTTTTCAAAGCAAGACCTCGGTGAAGCTGCTTACACATTGAGCATCAAGATCTATATAGATAGATCAAGACGCTTGATAAGATTTTTCAATGAGTACATACCTTGATAAATTTTTGAATAGTTCAAAATGGAACAGTCAAAGAAGGAGTTCTTGCCTGTGATGCAAAGGTGTGAAGTTGAGTAAGACTCAAGACCCGACCATGGCAGAAACTAGAAAGAGAATGAAAAGTCATTCCCTATGCCTCAGTCATAGGTTCTATAAAGTATGCTATGCTGTGAACTAGACCTATTGTATACCTTGCTTTGAGTTTGACAAAGGAATACAATTTTGATCTAAGAGTAGATCACTGGACAACGGTCAAGAATATCCTTAGTGAGAACTAAGGAGATGTTTCTCGATTATGGAGGTGATAAAAGAGCCCGTCGTAAAAATTTACAACGATGCAAGCTTTTACACCAATCCAGATGACTAAAAGTCTCAATCTGGATACATATTGAAAGTGGGAGCAATTAGCTAGAGTAGCTCCGTGCAGAGCATTGTGGACATAGAATATTTGCAAAATACATACGGCTCTGAATATGATAGACCCATTGACTAAACTTCTCTCACAAGCAAAACATGATCATACCTTAGTACTCTTTGGGTGTTAATCACATAGCAATGTGAACTAGATTATTGACTCTAGTAAACCCTTTGGGTGTTGATCACATGATGATGTGAACTATGGGTATTAATCACATACAGATGTGAATATTGGTGTTAAATCACATGGCGATGTGAACTAAATTATTGACTCTAGTGCAAGTGGGAGACTGAAGGAAATATGCCCTAGAGGCAATAATAAAGTTATTATTTATTTCCTTATATCATGATAAATGTTTATTATTCATGCTAGAATTGTATTAACCGGAAACATAATACATGTGTGAATACATAGACAAACATAGTGTCACTAGTATGCCTCTACTTGACTAGCTCGTTTATCAAAGATGGTTATATTTACTAGCCATGCACAAAAGAGTTGTCATTTGATTAACAGGATCACATCATTAGGAGAATGATGTGATTGACATGACCCATTCTGTTAGCCTAGCACTTGATTGTTTAGTATACTGCTATTGCTTTCTTCATGACTTATACAAAGTTCCTGCAACTATGAGATTATGCAACTCCCGTTTACTGGAGGAACACTTTGTGTGCTACCAAACGTCACAACGTAACTGGGTGATTATAAAGGTGCTCTACAGGTGTCTCCGAATGTACATGTTGGGTTGGCGTAATTTGAGATTAGGTTTTGTCACTCCGATTGTCGGAGAGGTATCTCTGGGCCCTCTCGGTAATACTCATCACCTAAGCCTTGCAAGCATTGTAACTAATGAGTTAGTTATAAGATGATGTATTACAGAACGAGTAAAGAGACTTGCCGGTAACGAGATTGAACTAGGTATTGGATACCGACGATCAAATCTCGGGCAAGTAACATACCGATGACAAAGGGAACAACGTATGTTGTTATGCGGTTTGACCGATAAAGATCTTCGTAGAATATGTAGGAACCAATATGGGCATCCAGGTCCCGCTATTGGTTATTGACCGAGAATGGTTCTAGGTCATGTCTACATAGTTCTCGAACCCGTAGGGTCCGCACGCTTAACGTTACGATGAAGTTTTATTATGAGTTTATAAGTTTTGATGTACCAAAGTTTGTTCAGAGACCCGGATGTGATCACGGACATGACGAGGAGTCTCGAAATGGTTGAGACATAAAGATTGATATATTGGACGACTATATTCGGACACCGGAAGTGTTCCAGGTGATTTCAGAGAAAACCAGAGTGCCGGGGGGGTTACCGGAACCCCCCGGGAGAGTATTGGGCCTTATGGGCCTTAGGGGAAAGGAGAGAGGGGCCGCCAGCATGGGCCGCGCGCCCCCTCCCCCCTCTGGTCCGAATTGGACTAGGAGGGGGGGCGGCGCCCCCCCTTTCCTTCCCCCTCTCCCCCTTCCTTCCCCCTCCTAGTAGGAGTAGGAAAGGAGGAGTCCTACTCCTACTAGGAGGAGGATTCCTCCTCCCTTGGCGTGCCCAAGGGGCCGGCCGGCCTCCCCCCTTGCTCCTTTATATACGGGGGCAGGGGGGCACCCCATAGACACACAAGTTGATCTACGGATCGTTCCTTAGCCGTGTGCGGTGCCCCCGTCCACCATATTCCACCTCGGTCATATTGTCGCGGAGTTTGCTGACGGAACTCATCTCCGGAGCTTCGCTGGATTGGAGGCCGGAGATCGTCATCGAGCTGAACGTGTGCTGAACTCGGAGGCCCCGTACGTTCGGTGCTTGGATCGGTCGGATCATGAAGACGTACGACTACATCAACCGCGTTGTGCTAACGCTTCCGCTTACGGTCTACGAGGGTACGTGGACGAACACTCTCCCCTCTCATTGTTATGCCATCACCATGATTTTGCGTGTGCGTAGGATTTTTTTTGAAATTACTACGTTCCCCAACAAGGCCATCATGCCATAATTCTTCATTCTCAGCGTGTAGCTACGATTCTTCAAATCTTATCGGTGAATCATTCAAATATCCTCTAATCAGTCCATGATCTCTTCGTTCTCTTGTATCTAGAATCTCTCAAGTATCTTCGTTCATTTTCTAATTCTTCCTGGTGTTTATTTATCTTTTCTTTGTTCATTTTCAATTCCTACGGTGGTTCGTTCGAGATTCGTCTTCCTTTGTTACCATATCAATTCATTCGTTCTTCCCAAATCCTACCGGTGGTTGTTGAAGACCTTCCTCAAGTTTACACTATATCTCTCGTAATCCTTTCCACGAGAATAAGTAGCATGCCTATCCGTTGCTTGTCATCAATTTAAATTGGTGAAGGATACGCATAACGTAATTCTTATTATTTTTTCATCCAAGTAATCTAGTTTCTTCTTTCCAGAGTTGTTCATCATGTCATTTTTCTTGCTTCGAGATGCTTCATCTTTTCTTTTCCGGAGTTCCAAGTTTTCTGCATTATCTCGTTGCGAAGCTCCATCTAAATCATCGCAAGGCTTCACCCTGTGTTTTCAACTTCTCTTTCTTTTTATCATCCTTTTATTACCGGAGTTCTTCATGGAGGCTCTACATGGTGGTTTGTCAAGGATTCCTTTCATTCTTCATTTGTTCTTCAAGATTTCTCTCGAGGTTATGATTCTCCAGGCTATACTCAAAATTAAACATGGTGCTCAACACATGTTTTGTTTTGAGGCGTTCAAGCATTCTTCTTCTTGCATTACCGAATGCAACTTTTGTTACCTTATCTTTTGAGGTGGTGTTATGCCATTTTGACAATTTCCTTCATGCTTCATGATTCACAAGTGTCAGGAATGAGATATTTAAACCCATCATTTTCTTCCTTGGAGTTATCTTGGTAAAGATTTCACCTAAAAGCCTTCCCGAAGGAATGTTGCTAATTGTGGTGCTTATCAATGACCCAAGTTCTCCAGTTATCCTCTTGGTGAAAGAAGTTTCTCTTATCTTCATTGATCTCAACCAATCAATTGTTTCTGTTAGTGGCTGGTTGTCACCTCATCATTTTGAGATGTTTGCCATAAGCCCACAACAAGCTTGCGCTTTTCGTTGTTGATTTTCCAACAACTCCGTTCAATTCTTCTTTGCAAGGATGTTTTCCAAGTTTATTTGTGGCAGAAGTTGGCATTTTCTTCTCCATTCTGTTATTCCAATGATCTATCTTATATTCTTTCTTCCAGAGGCATTGTGATGTTGCTCTTTTCACTCATCATCTCGAATTGTGAGGATCGTGTTCTTTAAGTGCTTATCCATTTAACCGGAGTGTTGTGGCTATCATTCCTCTTTTAACAAGAGTCTCATCCAAGTGCTTTCATTTTGCCAAGTTCATATTCTATTCCTTCCATTTCCAACCGGAGTGTTGTCGTAATTGTTCTTATCGTTCCTTGTACATTTTCGTTTCAACCGGAGTGCTTGCATGTACTTCTTGTCCATTGTAACCCTTTTCTTATGTCTTTCAACCTACAAAGTTCTTGTAATGTTCCTTGTTCCTCTTTTCTAACAGATTGTTTGCAATCTCGTTCATCTCCGTTGTATTCTTTCTTTCAAGTTGTTCAACCTCTCAAGGATCGTGTTTTCACTCATTTGTCAAAGTAGCAATTTAGTTTTTACCTCTTCCTCTTTCATTTCTCTCTCGTGCCATCCCTAGGATCTCGGGTCGAGATCCTCTGTTAGTGTGGGAGAGTTGTGACGCCCCGAGACCGACGCTCCAACCGACGCTCCAGATGCCTTCCATGATTCCGAGTTTCGTCGTGGATTTTATTTTTTTTGTTGCATTTCATCATTGCATATTTTGCATTGCATCATGTCACATTGCAACCCTTTTTAAACCTCAGCTAAATAAATTGCATAGATCGTTGAACTATTTAAATCGAGGGAATTCACATGGTGATTTCTCTTTAGAACATATACTCCCAATATTATTAGGGAGCTATAATAAATATTCCATTAACTGGAAATCACCCATAACACATTTGCATTATCCTTCAACTTTTCTTTTATCCCGCTGAACTGTTTATCCTTCCTTTTCGACCTTTTAGTAAAATTGAGTTGCGATTTTACTTCTCCATAAATGTTCCAAATCTGCCCATAAATCACATCCGGTGTGCAGGGTCACCCCCCCTATAATTTCAACCCATTTGGAGTTCATTCGAATGGGTTTCGATATTCAAACTTGTCTGAGTTAAATCCAACAGGTGTGGATTTTGCTTCCTCTAAAAAATCCTCAGTCTATTTTTGTCAAATTCCTCACAATTTTGTGAGTCCGGGAAAATAATCCCCATGCCCAAATTCTATCTCTACCTTCATTTCTTCTTTTTTTCTTCTTTGACATTTTTCTGTTTTGGGGAGAAAGAAGAAGAAGAGCAGCCGCAGCTCGGCCTGCTCCCAGCAGGCCACGAGGCCCAACCAGCGGCCCAACTAACCCTCCTAAGCCCAGCTCACACCCCTACCTAACCCTAGCCTGACCATCGTTCAATCCTCATCCCTCCCTTCGTTCTGCTCCTGCGCCGCCACACACCCATCGCCCGATCCCCATCTCCCTCTCGTCTCCTCCCTCGCGCTGCCTCCCACAGAGAAAGAGGGAGGAGCAGAGCCTCGTGCCCCACCCCCACGCTCGCCATCGAGCCGCGCTCGGCCTCCGCGCTACCACCGGAGCGCTCAACTCCGGCGGCCACATCGCCGTCGTGCCCTTTCGCCACCACCACGGACCGCCTTGCCGCCCCGTCGTCGCTCCATTCTCCGACATCCCCCTCTTCGTCAACTGCCAGGAGCGCCGCCACCTCTCTTCGTCGCTACCAACAAGAGCTCAGCGCCATGGTCTCCCCGAGCTCCGCCGCGCCGTTCATCTCTTCCACTGGCGGATCCAAGTCCCGCGCTGGCCTCGCCGTTCGGATCCGCGCCAAGCTCCGACGTCGGCCACTTCGTTCCTCTGTCGTGCTCCCTCCTCAGCTCCGCCTTCCACCGCTTCACGCCAAGGACGCCGCCGACAACGGCGTTGCCATCGTCGTCGCGCGCCTGCAGTGCTCGACCTCCTGCCCAATCCATGACGTGCCGCCGCATCTTCGGCCAGCATCGCCGCCTCTTGCCTCCATCTTCGCTGTTTACATGGTGCCGAAGACCAGCAGCTCTGTCCACCTCCATGCTCCTCACCTACTGCTTGCCTCTGTCGCGAGTGCCTCGTCGAGTCCGTGGTTTGCCTGGGGCCGACCATTCCCTTCGCATGCACGACCGACTGACCTCGTCTCCCTCCTGCCCTGTAGCTGCCTCTGAGCACCATCGATGCATCTACGTGTTTAGCACCTTCGTCAAATCGCCTCGAGTCACCTTCAAAAGTGGCACGGCAAGTGTAGCGATGACCCTTGAAGAACCCTGCCCCCTGTGCCATTCCGCTGCTGCACTAGAACCTGCCATGTACCCCGACGATCATCATGGAGTACGACTACTTGACAACCTTGGTCGGCTACTTCCACATCAAGTTCCCCTACGACCGTGTACGACTTCGGGGATACCCCCAAGTACCCCTTCGGATCGCCAAGTTCATCTACGCGCGTGTATCATTACCGTCGCCGAAGACCCATGTAGCACAAACTCCAAGTTCCACTATCGTCGCCCCCGGATACATCGGATGCGTCAAGTCCCTCTTCGAGACCTGTACCACTACTTCCACTACCGTCGCCGTGTACCACTACTTCCACTATGACCACCCCGAGAACGACTACTTCCCTCGACGATTTTGAACCGCCCCAAAACGCACGCTTCAAAGGTATAACCGCCGAGACGACCTTCCGGGAACGAATGCATATGTTGTATGAGAGGCTCGTGTTTGCACCGTGTCTGAATTTATCGCTTGCACGGTCCTCCTCATTTTGCCATGCGTCGACCCATGGGAACCCGGTAACCGGGATCACCCCCACCATCTTTTGCATGTTCTGCATGTCCACACTTTCGTTCGCATCGACATCTCGATGAGTTGTCGGATCATCAGAATTTTGCCGTGGCACCATTTCCGTTGTCGTTGCCGTGACACCCCTTTCGTTCCGCCATGGTGACCAAATACTTCATAACATGCTCACTTAGTATTTTCATAAAATTGCATATAACTTGTATATGTCATCTGCATCATGATAACAACATTTAAATGCTTAAAATTTGTTGTTGCTTTAAATTGCTAAATGACAAGTGGGGATTTTTCGAAATTGTTGTTGGTTGTTCCGGCCTCATTTAAATTTGC
The DNA here is from genome assembly GCF_002162155.2 of Triticum dicoccoides. Taxonomy (NCBI): domain Eukaryota; kingdom Viridiplantae; phylum Streptophyta; class Magnoliopsida; order Poales; family Poaceae; genus Triticum; species Triticum dicoccoides. The sequence goes on along the minus strand of NC_041387.1, from coordinate 489,192,768 downwards.
CTAAATAGTTAGTTTACTTATGCCTCACCTCTTGCCATGTTTAACAACATTTAATATTGTTGAGTAGCTTATAACGAGATCAAACTAAATAATTGCATGTGGTGTTTTGTCAATATGCAACTCGTTGCATATTGAGCTCCACTTAACTTGTAGTATTGTTTGTTGCACTTTGTCATGCCATGTCTCATTAAACCAGACATGCATCATACTTGGTTGTGCATCATGCCTTGATTATGTGGTGGTTGTTTACCATGTTGTTTGCTTCTTTTCGGTTTGCTTCTCTCGTTAGCTTCGGTTTCGTTCCGGAGTTGTGACGATTCGTTCGACTACATCCGTTTGTCTTCTTCTTGGTCTCTTTCTTCTTCCTCGCGCGATCTCAGGCAAGATGACTATAACCTCGATATCACTTCTATCTTTGCTTTGCTAGTTGTTAGCTCTATCGCTATGTTTGCGCTACCTACACTTGTTTATCATGCCTCCCATATTGCGATGTCAAGCCTCTAACCATCCTTTCCTAGCAAACCGTTGTTTGGCTATGTCACCGCTTTAGCTCAGCCCCTCTTATAGCGTTGCTAGTTGCAGGTGAAGATGAAGTTTGTTCCTGGTTGGAACATGGATATTTTGGGATATCACAATATTATTTGTTTAGTTAATGCACCTATATACTTGGTAAAGGTGGAAGGCTCGGCCTTATGCCTGGTGTTTTGTTCCACTCTTGCCGCCCTAGTTTCCATCATACCGGTGTTATGTTCCTTGATTTTGTGTTCTTTACGCGGTTGGGTGATTTATGGGACCCCCTTGACAGTTCGCCTTGAATAAAACTCCTCCAGCAAGGCCAACCTTGGTTTTACCATTTGCCACCTAAGCCTTTTTCCCTTGGGTTTTCGTGAGCCAGTGGGTCATCTTTATTTTAACCCCCCGGCCAGTGCTCCTCTGAGTGTTGGTCCAAAACGGGCAGACTGCGGGGCCACCACGGGGCAACTCGAGGGCTGGTTTTACTCGTAGGCTGACCTATCCGTTGTGCCATGGGAACGAGATATGTGCAGCTCCTATCAGGATTTGTCGGCATAGTCAGGCGGCTTAGCTGGTCTTATTTTATCATTGTCAAAATGTCTTGTAAACCGGGATTCCGAGACTGATTGGGTCTTCCTGGGTGAAGAAATATCCTTCGTTGACCGTGAGAGCTTGTGATGGGTTAAGTTGGGACACCCCTGCAGGGTAATATCTTTCGAAAGCCATGCCCGCGGTTATGTGGCAGACGGAAATTTGTTAACGTCCGGTTGTAGAGAACTTAACACTTGATTTAATTAAAATGAATCAACCGCATGTGTAGCCGTGATGGTCTCTTTTCGGCGGAGTCCGGGAAGTGAACACGGTTTGGGTTATGTATGAACGTAAGTAGTTTCAGGATCACTTCTTGATCATTTCTAGCTTCTCGACCGATGTGTTGCTTGTTTTCTCACTCTTACTTGCATATGTTAGCCACCATATATGCTTAGTGCTTGCTGCAGCTCCACCACCTTACCCTTTTCCTACCCATGAGCTTAAATAGTCTTCATCTCGCGGGTGTGAGATTGCTGAGTCTCGTGACTCACAGATTCTACGAAAACAGTTGCAGGTGCCGAGGATACCAGTGCAAGTGACGCAATCATACTCAAGTGGGAGTTTGACGAGGACCTTGGTCGTTAATATGTTTCGTTTCCTGATGATCAGTAGTGGAGCCGAGTTGGGACGATCCGGGATCTAGCATTTGGGGGTTATCTTCTTTTCATTTGGATTAGACCGTATTCGGTCTGTGAGTGTATTTTGAATGATGTATGAATTTATTTATGTTTTGTGTGAAGTGGTGATTGTAAGCCAACTCTGTTTATCCCATTCTTGTTTATTACATGGGATTGTGTGAAGATGACCCTCCTTGCGACAAAACCTACAATGCGGTTATGCCTCTAAGTCGTGCCTCGACACGTGAGAGTTATAGCCGCATTGTGGGCATTACAATGGGCTAGCCATTTTCAGCAAGAAAAAAACACAACTGGGCTCATGATGTGGTAAACATAAATAAAACCCTGGATAGACGGGCCACAGTCCCCGCACAGCCCCGTTATTACCCTAATCCGTCGCTAAAACTAGTATAAATAACAACTGCTTGTTTCTCAAAAAAAATTGTGCGACTTGCTGGGTCCCTGGTGTCAGCCGCTCGTAGTGTAATTCCCTCGTTTATTGACTACGTTGACAATGGCGTGAGCCGCAGATGTCCAACCATTAGGAGGAACCATATTTTTGGGCTTGTACTATAGAGGCACTTGCTTGCGTACTGCCATGACGCTGGTGGTTCCCTACTGTCATCCTCTCCACGTACAGTCATCTCCTTGTTCCTCTCGGTTGTTGACGACGTTGACAACACAAGAGGCCAGCGCACTGCGCACGGCGAGCGAACCAAGGCCGTAAGGCGGAGGACGACGGCAAGGCCTCGGACGGAACGAACAGGAGCCGTTGAAGATGCACCGGTCCAGTCACAGGCAGAGGGGAGTACGAGGGTTGACTAGTTCAGGCGCGGGTGCGTGTTGGGGCTGACGTTGCCGGAGAATAACACGACGTGTGGGGGAATAAAGGGAGGGACTGGCCAACGTTGGAGGGTACGTACGGTAGGGCGGTGGAGGCGCAGCCAGCCATGGGAGGCGGGAGCAGGCGGATCTGACGGGGTGGTTTGGTTTGGGCGGCTGGAGGAAGAAGAAGACAAGAGATAGAAGATACACAACAGATGTTGGATGTCAATCCAACGGCTGGTAGGCAGAATCGTTTGTTGACTGGCTAGTAAGTCGACACCACCTTGGATAGGCTATTTCCTCGCCAGTCCCAAATGTCAGAATCCAAATCTGTCACGGTCATGTAGCCTTTCCTATGAAAATTTACAGCCCATTTGAAGTGCTACTTCGAAATAAGTTTGTGGGTGCTGGTGGGGGCTAATCACTTGGCTTCTGTAATGCACAGTTTGCTCAAGCAGCCGACGAGAGTGATGTTATTTCCCTTGGTTGGGATTTGTTACAATATTTCACTCTAAATTAAACGAATGGCAAGCCATTTGGCTTGTTTCAAAGAAAATATGACAGTCACAGCCGAGTTGAAAAGGGCAGGAACATCTAACTCCATCTTACAAACTGTACAAAAGCACGACGATTAATTGTTCATCAGGTTTACAAAAAAACCCAGATTAAAAAGGGCAACAACATCTAACTCTAGCACTGTTTTCGGCAGTCACAGTCAAATAGATCTGTCAGGTCCATAGAATGAACATCCTGGGTCGTAAAATTTACTGGATTATGACCACAATATGTTGTAAATAGAAGCCTGTCACGTTCAGAAGCTCATTTGCCCACCTGAAACTCCTTTTTTTGCTCTTCAACATACCCATCAGTCAAAACCATGCTACTGATAAACTTAAGCCTGATGTACAATAGTAACCTCGCATTCAGCAGGAAGAATGTGACAAATCTTGTGTTTGCACGGTTGGCTACATATCGTTCTAGCGTTATTGTCTTCAATCGAATCTCATGAGAAGTGAGAAAATCCCGATGCTTATGAATCCACCGATTGGTTATAACTTTCTTACCCCGTCCTGTTGCCTAAATAGACATGAAGATTGAAAACAGTTAAGGTCTAAAAGAAGAGTGTCGAAAGAGCAACAGCTGAACGGTTAATTCTAGTACACTATATGCGGGCTTCCAATGTGCGTGAAATTATCACGTTTATATACAACTTCTCCAGACATGGAAAGCATTGCAGCAATCCAATAATCTTGTTCAGATCAAAACTATTCATTTGGATATATAAGATCTTGACATAACCCAGCACCATTGATAGGCCATCCATGGAGAAACTCTTCATTGTGCATAGAACATAATATTAGTACAAAATGTGTACTCCAAGATGATATATAAATTATGCGCAGAAATTTAAAATGCAGCTTATGGTTACAAGTGTAGATGATAATATAAAGTACCTGAAGAACTGTGGAGCCAAACACCATATTGAAATGAGCACAGGGATCATGTATTACACCCCAGGTCTCTAGTTTAGGCGCAGAGAGGATGGTTATTTGCAACGCTGAATAACTAGAATCAAGGATCAACCTTTGAAGTGAAGGGGCATCTTGGATGATGAGCTGCCTTCCATCAAAACAAATTCCAATTCTTACAAGGTTAGGCGACTTTATTTGGAGACAACCGATTCTAGCTGTGAAAACAAGCACCAAGCACTCCAGCGCAGGGCAACTCGAGTGGATGATGCTGTGCAATGAGGCCTCCGATATACGAACACACACAAGTGAAAGTTTCTTGAGAAATGGGAGTCGAAGGTTTAGTACCAGATTGTCTGGTAGGTAGCATAGCGCAAAGGTGGCGGTGTGGAGAGAGGAGGAAAACCACGAGATGGACATCGGTGCTGAGGGCACAAGTTCATGGCGTTCGGTATGTGGTATGTGATTTCTAGGGGAATAGTAGAACTCAAGCAGCTGTAGTTCTGTGAATTCATGGGATTTCAGCCAGGCGTCCACCATGCAGGGCATGGTATGCTTGCTTAGGTAGCATGACGGGATGCAGAGGCTTTGAACGGAGCCCTGGTGGGAGGAGATGATGGCTCTGGGGATTTCAAAATCATTGAAGATTGATAGCTGACGACAGTCGAGATTAAGGGGCACGGCACGCCATAGAGGGCGCCACCGAATTGAGAGGACTTGGGTGCAGCAGCAATCCTTGGTGGGGAGAAGCGAGATGATCTTCCCAAGGACAATGTCCGGGAGATTGCTGATGCGGTCCACCCGAGATTCTACGAGTTCCTGGGATCCGGTGGGGGCGGGGTCACCGCTTCTCCCCACGCTGCCGGGTTCGGGATCTACAACAGGCGTCGCCGCTGGCGGGAGCCTCATCTTCTTGGCGCTGGGGTCAGCTGACTCCATTTTCAGAGTAACGCATGATGAGCCTAGTTGTAGTGCGAGCGAAGAAGAAGGGGGGCTGGGGGTTTTCTGTAGGAGTGAGGAAGAAGGGGAGCTGGGGTTTTCTATAGGAGTGAGGTGAAGAATTTGGAGGTACGAGTGGAGCGAGCTGACGTGAGGTGGGTGGGAGTGAGGAGGAAG
>NC_041387.1:489171140-489187215 GCF_002162155.2 Triticum dicoccoides | reverse complement strand
GGGGGGGGGCGGTGTGCTGGGTGTGGGTAGCACCTCTCGTTCAGTAAATATATGGGCTTTTGAATTGATTTTACTATTTACTAGTGTGGATGGGCTTTTTTGTCTTGGGCCTAGAGAAACAATTACTACTAGTACAGTGGAGACACTCTACAGCTACCCAGAAAAACAATTACTACTAGTACAGTGGAGACACACTACGCTTCTGGCTCTTCCTAGGTCATTGAAACGTCTCCCTCTACTGAATGCCATTATACTTTTGTTCACTGACATGCAAGCCATGCAGCGCGCGGGCCCAAATGCCATCCACCAAATTAGAAGGTAGTATGCAGGCGGAGGGTCACCCCGGTCATAGTGCGGCAGTAACGAGCCGTCGTATCACAAAACCCCACCTCCCTGCGGTCTAAGTTTGACGGATGAAGCAACCATCATTTCACTCTTCGTTGAATCCCGTCGCCCTCACCGTCTTCAAGAAAGGCAACACTCGCATCTGCCACTGTTCTTCGCTGCCAACGAAGGGAAGGTAAGCGGATCCATGATGTTGGTATATTTTCGTTCAGAGAAAGAAAAGAACTTTTGCAAAGCAGTAACCGATTCTCACTCTCTTTTTTGTTTCATTGTCATTGCGATTGTGTTTTCCTTTCAGTGGTCTCCTAGTATTCATCAGTTTCATGATGGACCAAGGAGAACCAGGCAAAGATCTGGCAATATTGGAGCAGACGCGGGAGGCTGATCCCCACGAGACAGAGAGCTCCAAGAAGATGGAGGCAACCACCGAGCCAACCCCAGATACGTTCATGGCCACTACTGAGATGGTCAACGCCCCGTCTGAGGTTACAGCCCCCGTGGCACTGCAGGGGCAGTTTTCCCCCTTCAGGAATGTGTCCCCCCCCCCTGCTGAGCTGCCCAAGGTGATTTCCTTCTTTGCCGATCTCGATTGTGGTTTTTCATCTAAGTATGTGGTGATTTTTTTAGAAAAGGAAGTATGTGGTGATTAATAATGCAAAATTTTATTAGCTTCGATGCCATGCTATACATAGTGGTTTAAATAACTTGTGTTTCTTATACTGAAAAGTAATTCAAAATTTGTTTCTGTTTCAATTAGAGCCCTGATGCAGACAAGGAGTGTGTGGTTGTACATGTCACTCGCTATGAGGCGGACGACCTGAATATACGCACTGGGTAAAAAAAGTTCTAAGGCTGTTGGATCCTGGAAGCCATTTGCGGTTATACCACGAAGAGTTGTATTCCAGCCTCACTGTTGTCAAGCGTGTTGTGCAGGGTGTACTGAAGCACAAGAAGTTCAAAGCTACTCCTTCATTTGTGAGGCATACTGTTCTTGTCAAGCTTACGCAGGAAGATGACGTGGCATGCCTCCACAAACAAGTTTATCAGTGGCAAGGCCACAAGGTTGTCTTCATGAAGGTTCACAGGATTGAGATGCTGCGAGACGTCCTCGATGATGTTCATGGAAAGGTCCGTCTTGTGTCCAGCCCAAATTAGATCGAGGCATGAAATAGTTGCCCCAGCTAGTGTTTAATAGTAGTTTGGATTGTGTCTAATTATCCGAACCTTGCCTGTTATCGACCCCTCTGGGGCTAGTACTCGGTTTGAATCCGTCTATGGGAACTGCTGCTACTTTTGTGTGCCCGTGAATTATGTGAGAACCATCGTAATTGTTGCCGAAACAGATGCATCCTCACTAGATTTTTCATGAATATGGCATGGTAAGACATAAGTTGTCACGGTTTATCATACGAGCAGTGTGTGTTTTGATGAAATAGAGCACTCGTTCGAGAACCTTACGCCGACGTATACAAAGTACTTGTAAACACTGTTGGTGCTACCCCACTTGTAAGTAGTTGTGCAAAACACGACACGTTGGCTCAGCTCGCTTCAACACTAGTCTATCGACCAGCTAACAATCAACAATCTGCTGTCTGACATATAAGAAACTATGTATCTTGTTACAGTGGTTCATGCAGTTAATTGAGGCCACAATGTAATAAATTCCAAACGTTCACACGCTAGTCCAGCGCTCATGTGGAACACTCACATTAAACTCATCTTCATAAAAAACTTGAAAAGCATAAGTTAAGCAATTTTATACATGTAAATGATTCATAGAACATAACAAACATATACTAGTTCACAGCAAAAGACAAAGTTGTGAGAAGGTTTACAAATCAGGAAAAAACAAGCAAGGCTTCTCTGAGCAAAGGGCCTCTCGGCAGGCTAAAATTTCCTGGAGTTCACTCTGGTTTTTTCTTGTTGCCACCATCCAGGGTTAGGTTCTCTCATTCTAGAATAACCAATTATAATTGTGGTCTCACTTGGAATGCTGAACTGAACCATGCAGTGTCCTGACCATGTGAAATTCTTGTGCATTCCACTAAATTTAAGCACCGCTATTTGCAGAAATAAGCAGACCACAATGCCTCTTGTCCGCCCACCTGTCCAAAAAACCGCCGTGCAGCCGTGCCAGCTAGTCCTCGGTCCATGGATGAACTAGTAGAAAGTGCATTCCGGACTATGATGCAGTTGTTTTCGCTCGTCCCTGCACTGCAATCAGGAAGTAAAACGTATGAATCAGCTTCTTTTAGATTGCGTTGGTCATTCTACCTTAGTTACTACCAATGTAGGGATACCTTGAAGAAGGGAGGTTAGACGACGACAACGAGGGATAGCCATCTCATTTTGCGCAGTTGTAAACTGAGGTGTGTGCTTTTGATTGCGTGGATAGAAACGATACAGAGACAGACATCCCGAAACGATATGGAGACAGACATCCCTGTTTGTGCAAATACGAAATACGGTTATTTAAACAGTGACAGATATTACTACTTTCCCACGTTTCCTCTTAGAACCAAGTCCTAGATTCATGCTACAACTTTCCCACTTTCTTCCCTATTTGAACCAACGCTTTGAGTCCACTGTATGAACTAGCTTTACTTCTAATAATAGTAGAAGTCTAGGTGGCTTTGGAACAGCGAACGGAAGTAGAAAAGGATCAACACAAAGGGGGAAGAGCTGGGGCAGTAGAGCAAGGCAGGTTTCGAAGGAATATATACCTGAGGGTTGTCAGCATGTGGCAAAGACGGCGTCGGGAGGCCGCATCTTGGCCACAATACCGCAGGGAGGAAGAAGGGGTCGGAGAGAACGGCACGGCCGCTGATCGGGACGCGCGGGCAGCCGTTGGTCTCCTCCCTCGCCGCCGACGACAGCGTGAACGATGCACCTACACCCCTGCCTCGGTCGAGGTTGTCCGACCGGATTTGTGACCAGCCATGAGCTGAGAGAGAGAGAGTGTGGCCACCTATGTCTTGCTTAGATCTGGAGAGCATGAGAGAGTGAACAAGAGGAACCCTAATAAAGCAAGCGCTAAGGCTCCTGCTTTTATATATAGTGGAGTGATTTTGTTGTACCAGCTTCAAAAAAATGCGCTCCTACGTGTACCCGCGAGTGGGTGTGAGAGAACTAGTGCGTGCGTGCCCTGCTTCTCTTCGTGAGAGTACAATATACTATGCCCAAAGAACGTTCGCCGCAAGAGTAATAGTATAAGTGTGTGACGTGTGAGCTAAAATAAAATGTGTGTGCCGTCTTTTGTTTTTTAGAAGTTCTGAGGGTAGGGTGTGAAGAGCACATGTGTGCGTGACGTCTACCTGCAGATAGACAGTGGGTGCGACGTGCGAGTCTGCGAGAGGACTCGGGAGAGTCGTGACTCGTGAGGGTGCGTGTGCGTGAGAGAGATGGGGGCACGTATCAATGCAATGCATGTGTCCATAAATCATTATCCGACAAACGTTTGCCACAAGACTTTTCCCGATGAACGCCGTCAAAACTGTTAGATCGGCATCCGACAGTGTCAGTTTTGCCATGTCATTTAACAGAACAGCCACTCCTCCTACACACAAATCTTCCACGTGAATGTTAGCAACTGCCGTATGCTCCCTCCGTTCCGAAATGCAGTGCATATAGCTTTATTGAAAATTCGAACCTCGCAAACTTTTACCGAGTTTTCGTGTACCAAATTGCACATGTAGAATACCCTGTATATATCATTTCATTCATCTTCGAGAGGTAACTATAAAGATGGGTGAGGAGTCTACAAAGAAAGACCATCGTATCACCCGCATCAATTTCAACCATCCTTTAGTGTCGAGGAATATCATAGGAACTCTATATGATATGATTTTATAGGATTTTTTCCTTTAGAGCCAATTGGTTCTTAGGAATAGATTCATATACTCCACATTTCAAAGGAAATAAACATGATATCATTTCTATAGCTTTAGAGCCACTTGGTTCATATGAATGGACTCCTATACTCCCTTAATTTCAAAGGAAAATAAACATTAGCATATATTCAATAGAAAAGTTCCTATGATATGAACCAAATTACATCTCTTTTCTAATCCCTCCTCATAGGAATTGAGATACATGTCATCTCTAGATTCAATAGAAAAGTTCCTATGATGTGAACCAAATGACATCTCTTTTCCAAGCCCTACTCATAGGAATTGAGATGCTCCATGTCATCTCTTTCCCTACAACTTCCATGTATACATCTTCTATTCCTAAATAGATAGTACAACCCACTAGTAGTTTTTTTTCCAAAACATGCAACTATGGCACAAGAACTATATAGTGTGCCAATAACTTTGAAAGATGGTCGCTGGATGAAGCTAACTCAACAGTGTAGAGATGGGCAAATCCGAGCACTACTGGCCGTTGGATATCATCAACATTCCACCAGATCTTCCACATGTATAATTTAGAAGACTCCATGGTTGAACTTAAGCATAATGCACAAACCTCAAAACACAAGCACTTTTCCTTTGTTCTAGAATCTTCTATATCATAATTGATTAATTTTTTCTAAATGAATTGCCATTATTTATTTTTTACTTTATGATTTAGAATGCACAACCCCATGAATCTTAACATTTTTATAAAACTAATTGATTTTGAATGAGATGAACTATAAGAACTAAACAAACATCTACATCATGCATATATGACTCAAAGCTTTACATGCTATAATGTGTATTTATTCATAATTTGGTTTCGAAATCTCATGCGTTCAATACATGTGTACCTTACTAGTTTTGAGTAGAATAGCAATTTCACGCGGCCCCGGGTATATCAAAATGCAGGGCCCATGCGTCATTGCCTTTCGGTCGAACCTACGTCCACATTTTTTTGTACGTACTATATCTCCACTGGTCCCCAAACCCAAAATGCTGCCTCGTTCCCCTAAAACCAAGTGGCCCACACATATTTAAGGCGCGACTTGAACCCGTTTACTATGACATGGCCCCGCACGGCGTAGTACTCCTACAAACCCTACCGCCGCACTCATCATCGGTTTTCTTCAAGAGGACGAGGGAGAAGCCGATTTGTAGTGGAGGCGCTTTCAAAAAAAGGATCTGTAGTGGAGACCCCTACCCTAGGGTGCCCTAGGTAGCTGCCGCACGCATCATTTTTTCCTCTTTTCTTTATGCTCTTGCGCCCTAGAGTGAAATGATGGTTGCTTTGTCCATCCAACTTAATGTGGTAAAGGTGGGGCCTTGTGATTTGACCCCTCATTGCTCATTTTCTACTACTGCGGCGCTACGACCGGGGTGCCTCCAATTCCAACCGCTGCTCTGAACTGTAATTTGGTGCATCGCACGTGGAACAAGATGCTGGATGAGACACATGTCTGCCAAAGGGGTCCTGTTAAGTGTATCGCCATTTCGTGTGCGGACTGACCCTGCTTGAGTTGCTACGCCAACACGACAGGAGCAGCCTACCACTTGGTTTTGCTCCTTGGTGAATCCCGCTATATTGATCTAAAAAGATACATGCTGAACTACCCTCTCCATCTCGGTTTTTTATTTGTAGGCGTCTCGGTTTATAGGGCCTGCACGTAGTTCTAGGTCATCCATTTGACTAACTAAATATGAGTTACTATGTCACAAAAAGTATATCATTGGATTCTTATTGGTTGATATGTCAAGAAACAAGAAACGAGGTAGAAGTTAATGCACCGCGCCTTAGTATTTTGGGATTTTTTGGTTTTCGTAAGAAGACTTACTCACCTAGACGGAGGGAGTAGTTGTATTTAAAAGTCGAGGGCGGGGCTTTTCCTGCGCGGTAGGCGGGGCAGTTCCGCCTAGTCAGTTCGACAGAGATGCGAGAAGACGAGGGAGTAGGCTGCTGCAAATGTAGGGCTGTGTGATTTGACAGTGAGTTACTGCTGGACAGGTGGGGGCCCCGTGATTTGACTTGCCATTATCATTTTAACGGCGGCGCTACGACCGGCGTGAGTCTCCCGATGACCACCTCCATACAGGTGCCTCTCCTAATGCTCCACCATGTAGTAGAGGCTGGCTCTTGCATGAGAGCCCACTTCTCCACTTTTTCCTTGCCTCTCTTTCCTCCACATATGCAAAAATGCCATGTAAAGCGCACTATTGTACTTACTTGCTCCTACAGGTGCTTAAGCTTGCCACATAGGCATAAAGTCTGATGTGGCAAGTTAATAAAGAAGAGAGAGATTAGTTTGGTGACCCAAGGAAGAAACGGTGCTAAGCGCGTGTACCTAGGTGAAAAGACAATTTTGAGTCTATAGCTAATTAAATGAAGCAAACTTAGCAACACCATTTCATTGGAAGAGGTCACTCCTTGGCAAATGCAATAAATACTAGTACTCCCTGTGTCCCATAATAGAAGAACGTTTTTGGCACTACACTAGTGTCAAAAATGTTCTTATATTATGGGACGGAGGGAGTACAAAGAAAGAGATAGAGAGGAGTAAAAAAATACACTTATAGCCAACCTTATAGCCAACCTTGTTGTAGTATGAGTGACTAAGTGATGACTATGTATGACATGCCAACATCAGATATCCTAACGCACCGTGTTAAATCTCCAAGGGCGCGACCGCGTGAGCGACGCGACGGTCGTGGTAGGCGCGACCATGATACGGGCTGCTGGCGGCCCTTGGATCTGAGATCAAACGGTCACATGCTAAGTTGCTAAAAATTTGCAGAATAACCCTCCAGGATAGGATATTCACCCATAGGTCTAGAATCATGCCGTGCAATCGTTCGATCTCAGATCCAAGGGCTCTCGGAAGCCCGTATCATGGGAGAATGGAAAGCCACTACCCTGCAGTTCGCACGCTGGCAGTTCGCTCCTACTCGTCCCCGCACGTCCTTTAATACTACGACGGTTCGCTCCTAGTCGTCCCGTCCATTCACATTACGGCAGATCCACTAATCCTAACCCTCCTCCCAAATCCACGGCGTCCCAAATCTCCCCGATCGGCGGTGAGTACAAGGTTAGAACCATCACCGGCGATGAGTTCGACGTCATCTACACCCATTCTTCCGTGACGGTGAAAGGATGCCTTTCTCTCTTCAGACGCATGTTCGGAAACTCATATGATGAGTGGGTCGCTAGGATAGATGTTGAGTAAACCACAATCCTGGGACGAGAGAAGGATCTAAAGGACGAAGAGAGGAAGAAGCCCGCCGTGATCCAGGTTTGCGTACATAACGTTTGCTTGGTCTAGCACATATGCCATGCCGACGTTGAGTGCCAGGATTTTAAGAACTTCCTCAAGGACAAAACAGTGAAATTCGTTACTGTAGACTTTAAGAACGACAAAGAAGTCCTGGGTCGGATAGGCCTCGTTGTAGGCAACCCCTTCGACCTCCAGAAGAATCGGCTGGTGCCCTCTCGTCAGCCCTCAATGTTGACCCTGGCAGGAGCCATGGTTCATCCTTCGTACCGTAAATTGGAGAAACCTCATTACACGTTTCATCGTCATGCATGGCAGCAGAATGTACTAGATATAGACCACATCCACTATGCTGCAATGGATGGCTACCTTTGTTTCAATATCTACAAGGGTTGGATGAAGAGCAACAACCAAGTTGGCGGTTCAAGCAAAGAAGTATCGGCTAAGAGGAAGAGGGACAAGGACGAAGTCGAGGACGTGGACGAGGACTCCGAGTAAGGTGGCAGTGTTGTTGCTCATGGTGGTTCTAAACTTCTAATGCAGTGTCTACCGGATTAGTTGCATAGCTTAATTTCAGGTGTGCATAGTTTAATTTGAGGGGTGTGTTGTGCTGAGCCCCCAGCAGAACTATGTTATGTTTCTACTCGTTACTTTAACTCTTCAGTATGTACATACTACTTGTATTTCTTTAATAGAATTTAGCACCCCAATTAAGCACGTACTAGCTTTTTTAATAGTACTATATGCATAATTTGGCGACGAGCGCTCTCTATATGTACCATCTTTTTTTAAAATTTCAATTTTTGCTCCATGGCGCAATCCATCGATAGTACTACTGTACAAAAGTATACATTTTTTAAAAGGCTAGAGTACTGTTCATCACATATATAGCCAGTTAAATTCTCAACCTAGAACGATGTGCATGCCATGTAGTAAACCGATACGGAGGAAGTATAGTAAAAATGAGGTGATTTTACCGAGAGATCGGCGGGGGAGCATGGCCTGTCATGCGGTCCCATGTATCATGATGTACCAAGGCGATGCGCGTGCCCTCTTGAGGCAGAAGCAATACTAGTACGTGGTTTGAGATTATGGGGACCGAAGTGTGAAATAATGGTTGCTTCGTCCGTTTGGGAAGGTGCGTCATTGTGATTTGACATCTCATTGCTCATTACTACTACTGGGCCGGTACGAGTGGGGTGCGTCCCCCTGCTGTTCTGCACTGTTATTTGGTGCTTGACACATCGACCCGGTTACTATATGTCCCACATGTCGGTGACAGGAAGTACAGAATTCTTGAAAGGGAGCGTTGAGGGAGGAGTATACTACAGAATTCATGAAAGGGAGCGACTTAGTTTTGGAAAAATCTGTTTTTACGGAGTATGTACCCACTAGGGTTTATAGGGCTCATCTAAAAAACATTCATTTTTCCATTTGATAAGTCTCAATTCTACTATACTAGTAGTAGTACCTTTACATGTTGGATTTCGAGGTGTGTTAGATCACCAGACGCAAGCAGTGTCAAGAGGAAACTAACCAATGCATGTACAAGTTCATGGAAATTTAGTGGTCATTCATGCATTCATTCTAATTAATGCCTCGGTAAACATAAATTCTTGAGAAAAAAGAGCGTACTAATTACTACTTGTGCAAACTACGAAATTAATTCGACCACTCACCGTCTACCTTGGTTGGAGAGATTTTTAAAATTGAGCCATAAACTGGAAAGGACGGAGTAGTAACTTTTGTCTCGATTACTATTTGTGGCCTTGTATAGATGCAAAATGTATTTTTTTATAGTGGCCTTGTATAAGTAAATGGAGGGAGTACTAACCAAAGTACGTAGTAGGGACGAGGAGTAAACAGAGGGAGTAGTAAAATTTTCTCCTCGTGCTGCGAGCCACCGCGCGCATGGGTGAGGGAGCGGGCGTAAAGGCATACAATAGTAGTAAGCTTCACCTCATCATGCGAGCCACCGCGCCCGTGGGCAGGGGAGACAGTGTACTAAGCAAGCTTCTCCTCGTTCTGCGAGTTGACGGGACACATCAAAAGTACTCCAGTGTATAGAGCCTTGCCTCTAAGGTAGGCCCCACATGGTTTGCCTCTTTTTTTAATTTAACATAACGCGTCAAGTCGCAATTTGTTTGTTCACCCATGGTAGACGATCCTCCCTCCCCCAAATGGACAACCAGTACACGTGCCAAATTACCATGTAGGCTGCCTTTTTCGTACAGAAATGAGCTCCACCGTGTACCTGCGCGGGTGTGGTTGGGAAAGAGACGGGAGCACGTGCGCTATGCGTGCACCTCTTCTCTTCGTGCACGCCCCGCACCTACGTGGGTGTGTGTGAGAGAGATACAAACCTAGACATAATGCATCGTCCATCCCCATGCCTCCGCCCAGTCCGACCACCAGTCACCAGCACGCCCCACTCCTCCTTACCTTATCTCTCATATTTCTCCCTCCATTTTTATATACGAGGGGACACTATCAAAATTACAATTTGCAGATATACAAGGCCACTAACACTAATCGATGCAATATTAATGGTGTTTGCCTCGTGGTACTAGCAAAGGAGGACATTAATTATCCCTTGCATGCATGCGGGAGTTTGTAAAAAATGCATCTAGATGTTCCGTGCAATGCACGGGCATCTTGCTAGTCCATGAAAACAACACATGGCAAAATTCCATGGTGAACGAGGGATTTGAATCTGTTGGGAGGGGCTGTTTGGATCTTGCCCGGGGTAGCCAAAATATTGGCGACCCTTTTGTCCACCGGTGCCTTTGCCACCGATGAACGAGGAATGGCTCGGGTGCTCATGCTGTCATGCATCCTCCAGCGCGCACATTGGAGACGAGCTTGCACGAGCTGTGTTTTTTTGTCCCACAATGCCACCCGAGCCGCCGGCAGACCGATCGGCGACCCGCAAATTACACCATCCAACCGTAGCCGCACACATTATGACAACAACTCAACCAACCGGACGAAATTCACGCAAACATGTAGATAAACTGATATTTCATATAAACAACGATGGAAATCATATAAAATACCGGATTTTCACACAAACATGATTGATTTCATTACATTCAAATGAACTACGTGGTGCTAGTTCTGGACAACAAAGGTATATAATAACTGGCCTAAATTGTCGCTCGCCGATCGATTTGTGTTCCTCATGTCCGGCAGCACGATCACCGGACTGCCGGGAGTCCCGGAGGTATCTGCTTCAGCGCAAAGGATGGCTCGCTTCCCCACTGCCCAACTGATATCATTGGCTGGTGCCGAAGATGATGGTGGCCGACACCGGTTCGAGTTCATCACCGGTCACTAATTCGCCATGGCCGGCACCGGCTCGAGTTCATCCTAACATTCCCCTCTTCCATGGAGCCCATGCGGGGTCGACGAAGGTCCTCGCAACAAAAGGATCTGGCAAGACACCTGTTGTGTACGCCGGTGTCACCTCCGCGATGGCCTTCATGGGACCCAAGCGGCGGTGGCCTCCTGTGTTCTACTTCTCCTTGATGATGGCGGCAGACGCGGAGGCGCTGGCCACCGACTCGTCGCTCTCCGCGCACCCGGCTTCTGTTGCTGCTTGCATGGCGTGGCCACCGGCATGGGAGTCTCGGCCACAGAAACGGGAGACGCGGTACGAGGCGGCGGCGTGGACGGCACCAACGACGCCCGTGCGCTGCTCCTTGTCGAGCTGGCCTGGAGCGGCGAGTTGCTGAACCACGCGCCGGCTTGGGGCGGCAACTGGCTCCGTCGGGCGAGGGGAGGGAGGTGGATCAGCGAGCTGCATAGCTCGTATCCGGCGGGCTACCCAGCCGGCTTGGATGCGGAATAACTACTCTTCATAAGCCATTGTAAGAGTGGACAAAATGGTGGAGGAGATAGGGAAGCGGTGGAGGTGTGCGATTCTTGGCCAGCATTTGGCCTCGTTTAAATAGGAGATTAAATAGACGGTGGACGGGAGGAGCTCGGCTGGCGTTGCGTTTAACGCCGGCCCGGTCATGAACGGACGTGTGTCCAGAGTGGGTTTCTCGGCTTCCACACGGGCGGGTTTCATGGAGGCGTTTGAATGCGGCACGGAGGCGTGTTCAGCCGGGCGTGCCGCGAGTGGCGCCCTCAACTCTGACCTAGGACACCGCGTCGTTCTTCCACTGACGTGTGGGCTCTTTGGGTGCATGGCCTGCATGTCAGTGACCCAACGCAGGCAGCGCACAGCAGAGGAACCTTTGGTGGGCCAGGGCGGTCAGAAGCGGGCATTTCATAAACCGATGATTGTTCATTGAGTGTGATGTCATCTTTTTCATGTAGTTAAGCCTACTACGTTGATAGCCCGTTCGATACGTTGTGATTCATAAAGACTGCTGCAAACATCAATGTTCTGCTTATCGCAGATAAGATTGATTAATACCCGTAACAATCCATGTCCTTAACAAAGGGTGCATGCACGTATAGGTTGAGCGTGTGTCTTGCGTCATGTGCTGTGTGCATGCAGGCGTGCGAGTATTGCATGCGTGCAAGGGTGTGTTTTAGTGTTGCATGCATGGGTGCATACGTGCGTGTGTTTGTGAGTGCATGTGTATGTGTCAGTGTTGCACGCCAGCATGCGTGCGTGTGTACGTTATGTGTACATGTCAATGTTGCACGCCTACATGCGTGCGTGTCTTGCATGCGTGCATGTGTATGTGCGGGGTCAGGCTACACGTCAGTCGACTGACTTTTTCATCTCTGGTCATTAGATTTTCCAGCCGTTGGATACGAAATCAAGGGCCTCCAGTTTATCATCAAACTCCACCCCCCGAGACGCCAGCCACCACTGGCCGAACCGCCAGCCCCCGCCACCCGTGGCCGGCCTGCCCTCCCTGAAACCACTCCCCACCGCCGGTCTGCCGCCGCATCGGCCATCCCTCTAGCCCCCCCGTGCACCGAGCTTTTTCTCCGGGGATCCCCACCCCACCGCCCAATGAACGCCCCCCAACCACCGGTGACTGCGAAGGTCTCACGACTTCGAATACCCACCGACCACTAGTTTATTACCATTTCTGTCCTTCATATACGCGCTGACGGGTGGGCCCCACGGTAATGTGCGCTGCTGAATGTGGACCGTTTGACTGGTCAATTGATCGTGTTATCAACAAATTACTGAGCTGTATGGTGAACCAGTGACCGTATGATCACCCTAAAATGTACTCCTATTTTATTAACACAGTACAGACTCAAACTACCATCTCTTTCTTTCATATACAGGCTGACAGGTGGGCCCCACGGTTACGCACCCTGATGGTGCAACACTAGTTGCGCCGTTTGACTGGTCAATTGATTGTGTCATCCATAAAATATGGAGTTGTACAGGTGAGCCAGTGATCGTATAATCATGACATGTATTTGTTTAACACGGTACAGACGCAAGGGCTCATATATACGCGCAAGCACTCACCGCTATAAGCGCACACACGCGAACCCTACCCCTATGAGCACCTTCGAGAGAGTGGGCCAGCATATATGATCTTGAGATTTTACGAAGTCACCATAGGTGCCTCGTAGTCGAGTGGAACGTCTCCTCCCACTGAACGCACATCGCCGGAAAATACTGAAATTAACACAAGATAAATGCGAGCACCGGGACTTTAACCTTGGCGGGCTCGAGAAACCACTGTCCTCTAACCATCCAACCACATGTTGGTTAGCATGACAAAATGTATGTGGTGACCGTGATGAGCTTATTCTGAAGTCCAGTGACCATATCGTGCTTTCCCTTCAAATACAATGACCGTAAGTGTCGTCAACAAAATACGGAGCATGCATCAAATGCAAAGTCCGTTAGTGTCATCAACAAAATATGGAGACGTATCCTGAGCTAGATACAGTTGTACTATTGTATATGCTTATTTTCTTAGTGGACGATTGCGTGTGTGGTGTGATGGGCACATCATTTCTAGTTGTGGTGGGTCAACGTGAAGACTCATGGGTTGGTTCCATCCTGCGCCACATATAGGTTGGACTGAGACGTGTTATACGAAGACCCATGTGGAGGACTCGGCGTACAACACGAAGATACCATAGTCGCGGAGGACTCTATCCCCACTGGTGATAAGCCGACTATATATGATTTGTGACCCTAGGCCCTTAGTATGTTATACAAGCTTGGGGGCTAGTTCGTCGATAGTATACACACACACAATGCCTGGTATTCATGTGTACTTTGTACACACCCCTACCACTAATATACAGTACCAGGAGTATGCTCTTTCTTCAACTGCAAGGGTCCGATCCGAACTAGGGTAAAACTTTGCATCGTATTACCATCCAGCCTAACAGCCAGGGATATCCTACCGAATGATATGATAAAATCATATCTGCCAACCACTAAGAGAGAGGTGTGTCGGGGGGGGGGGGTGCAATGTGTGCGAGAGAGGCCTAAAGATAATGTGCGTGCGGGAGACACGTAGGCACATATATGTGCGTATAGAGGGCTAGTAGAGACCGTGCATGTGTATATATGCATGTGAGAGAAATAGTGTTTTCCAACTGAGATTAGTGAAAAGAGTGGTACATAGTAGTCAGAAAGAGAGAGAGAGAAATAGAGAGAGCATGTGCGTGAGGCACCCCGACACCCCGAGAGAGATTGTGAGCATGTGTGAAAGAGAAATGCCGATGCATATAAAGTGTGTGCACTTATGCGTTAGATAGAGAGATATATAACGCGTTTGTGAGAACGGGGCGAGGCATAGTGCATCTACGTGTAAAAGGCGGTTCTACGCATTAAATTAAAATATAAATGGCATTATTATTTTTGGATGAGATCATGAATTTTGCAAAATTGCGTATGGACGAAAATCGGTCTATCAGACACCCATACTCTATTGAATTCTAGCATGTGCATGTGTTTATTTCATATTATCGATCCATAGAGTGAGAGCGGTTTGAAATACAGGCAATGGATGCTTTTGCAATTCATATATAAACATTAATTAGTGCACTCCATGTTGTTAGTGTGGAGCACTTTATACATTTGTCACTTGCATGGATACATTCCAAATTGCTAACTACGAAATAAAATACATGTCGAATTCAACATAAAGGGGGTTTCGAAGATTCGAATTCATAGGAAGTGCATTCATCTATTTGAACCCGAGATAATGGCATTTGTAATTCAGATGTAAAAGGGGGCATCAATCTTTGTTGTGAGTTTGAACATGCTATATATATTCATACGCATATCTAATTTTTTTTGCAACCAAGGAGATTATATCTGGAACCATGCATGAACTGAGGTAAGTTGCATATTTTTTTAATATATACTCGTGTACAATGTATATTCAAATGTACCCCCTCCATTCCAAAATAATCGTAGCTTTAGGATTTTCAACAGTAAAGATTTGTGAAGTTTGACAAATCCTGAAAGTTCAATTCAAGAGAACCGAAAACGTTAATGCTTCTGCTCCAAAATATTGAACGAAGCGCCAAATAGGCCTCTGGTCACCCGAAACCGCGCGAGACTAATGTTTTGGTGGTAGGAAATCACTATCTTGACTCTGGCCCGTGTAGCCTATCGGCCCGATGTCCAAAGGTCTAAACCGGGGTAGGTTTGTAACTTCACCAAGACGCGAGTCTCAACCGCCTCCGAGAAGCATTCATACGCCGTGGGCACCTAAAAACCCATGCGCTCGGCCAAAATCTATCCTTCCCACATTTGGGACACCTGACATGACTGTCCTACCCCCAACCCGTAATATATCCGAAATTTTAGATGGGGGCAAAGTTTGTAACTTTCCCCAAATTTCAAACAAGCGCGTCTCAAACCGAAACATTGTTCCCCCTTACTTAGTTCCCCGCCTCCCT
Source organism: Triticum dicoccoides (assembly GCF_002162155.2). Classification (NCBI taxonomy): domain Eukaryota; kingdom Viridiplantae; phylum Streptophyta; class Magnoliopsida; order Poales; family Poaceae; genus Triticum; species Triticum dicoccoides. The sequence goes on along the minus strand of NC_041387.1, from coordinate 489,171,854 downwards.
CCGTTTCCCCATTCATTCTCCGTGGGCGCGAAAATGCCCTCTCCACCAGCCGCAAAACCCCAGCCTCCCCCGTCCTCCACCCCAAATTGGCCAATCCACCGCCGCCCTCCTCCATCACACCGGAGCCGGTACCCCGACGTCGTCGTCCAATGCAACCGCAACCGCAACGCCCTCAAGGACTTAGCAGCTGAAGCCGAGGCAGAGCTGCCTCCACAACGCCGACACCGACGTGCGCTGTACTAGAACCACTCCGACCACGTTGTCCTGCGCCTCACTGCTGCGGCTCCACTGTCGCAACCGTCCACCGCACCGGAGCTGTTCCCGCTACACCGTCGTTCACCGCCTCGGATCTGCTTCCCCGCTGCTGACAGATGGCCACCGCACCACACTCAACAACTTGGCCATGGGTTCGTCCAAGGCTGCACGTCCTCCACAACTTCTGGTTTCCGGCGAACAATAAGAAGATCGTCAAAAAAACAGGAGGACAAAGCACTGCCAGCAGAAAGAGGTACTCCTCTTCCCTTATTCGTGCAAATCTTACGTCTCCGCTCACACCGTATTCATCCCACGAAAGAAACTAGTTGAGCGCTTCTTACTGCATCTTCTTCGTGATACTAAATGCACAAGGTTTCCTCCCTTTTACTATTTCACCTTTGCTAGAGGTCAGTAGCCTGCCTGGATTTCAATTCAGGGTCAGTCGAACCGCAATTAAAA